>NW_027017998.1:0-136494 GCF_032854445.1 Liolophura sinensis
TTTTTGCCTGGTCTTTTTGTTAATTGAAATCGGCTACACTGTATTATCTACCATTGCGACTGGTCATTACTATATTCAACTTTTGACTATAAGTTATGTGCCCTTTGGTACCCCAGAAGACGTCAAATCTTTGGGCTAAGCCCATTTAACTCATCCAGCAATTGTCTTACTTCTAAGTCCAAGACAATCTCAATGTCTTTATCTACGTGTAGAAAAAACCACACCATTTGTACATAAAAAACACAAAGTACTAGATACAGTGTGCTGTAAAAAGTACAATTGAACACTGACCCACATCAATAAGGTGCCAAAAGATGCGGAATTGGGCCAGGCATCGGCAGCCTGTTTTAAAAAATTGCAAATTTCCTGGTTTCCATGGAGTAAGAGCCGTTTCTAGGCAAGTGATGTTGTCATCAATGATCATTCAATTGTCGCTACAGCCAAAAGTCTTGGTCCGGAGAGCAACGCGGTTTGCACCATTCGATTTCTCGTCACAAAATACGTCGGATTAGCCTCTTACCCAGCAGTACTGGAACAGTTTTTCCACTTTTGCATTTTTGCCTGGTCTTTTTGTTAATTGAAATCGGCTACACTGTACTATGCCACCATCGCGACTGGTCATTACTATATTCAACTTTTGACTATAAGTTATGTGCCCTTCGGTAGCCCAGAAGACGTCAAATCTTTGGGCTAAGCCCATTTAACTCATCCAGCAATTGCCCTTACCTCTAAGTCCAAGACAATCTCAATGTCTTTATCTACGTGTAGAAAAACCACACCATTTGTACATAAAAAACACAAAGTACTAGATACAGTCTGCTGTAAAAAGTACAATTGAACACTGACCCACATCAATAAGGTGCCAAAAGATGCGGAATTGGGCCAGGCATCGGCAGCTGTTTAAAAAATTGCAAATTTCCCCTGGTTTCCATGGAGTAAGAACCGTTGTTAGGCACGTGATTTTGTTATCAATGATCATTCAATTGTCGCTACAGCCAAAAGCATTGGTCGGAGAGCAACGCAGTTTGCACCATTCGATTTATCGTCACAAAATACGTCGGATTAGCCTCTTACCAGCAGCACTGGAACAGTTTTTCCACTTTTGCATTTTTGCCTGGTCTTTTTGTTAATTGAAATCGGCTACACTGTATTATCTACCATTGCGACTGGTCATTACTATATTCAACTTTTGACTATAAGTTATGTGCCCTTTGGTACCCCAGAAGACGTCAAATCTTTGGGCTAAGCCCATTTAACTCATCCAGCAATTGTCTTACTTCTAAGTCCAAGACAATCTCAATGTCTTTATCTACGTGTAGAAAAACCACACCATTTGTACATAAAAAACACAAAGTACTAGATACAGTCTGCTGTAAAAAGTACAATTTGAACACTGACCACATCAATAAGTGTGCCAAAAGATGCGGAATTGGGCCAGGCATCGGCAGCTGTTTTAAAAAATTGCAAATTTCCCTGGTTTCCATGGAGTAAGAGCGTTTCTAGGCAAGTGATGTTGTCATCAATGATCATTCAATTGTCGCTACAGCCAAAAGTATTGGTCGGAGAGCAACGCGGTTTGCACCATTCGATTTCTCGTCACAAAATACGTCGGATTAGCCTCTTACCAGCAGCACTGGAACAGTTTTTCCACTTTTGCATTTTTGCCTGGTCTTTTTGTTAATTGAAATCGGCTACACTGTACTTTGCACCATCGCGACCGGTCATTACTATATTCAACTTTTGACTATAAGTTATGTGCCCTTCGGTAGCCCAGAAGACGTCAAATCTTTGGGCTAAGCCCATTTAACTCATCCAGCAATTGTCTTACTCTAAGTCCAAGACAATCTCAATGTCTTTATCTACGTGTAGAAAAACCACACCATTTGTACATAAAAAACAACAAAGTACTAGATACAGTCTGCTGTAAAAAAGTACAATTGAACACTGACCCACATCAATAGGTGCCAAAGATGCGGAATTGGGCAGCATCGGCAGCCTGTTTAAAAAATTGCAAATTTCCCTGGTTTCCATGGAGTATAAGCCGTTGCTAGGCACGTGATTTAGTCATCAATGATCATTCAATTGTCGCTACAGCCAAAAGTATTGGTCGGAGAGCAACGCGGTTTGCACCATTCGATTTCTCGTCACAAAATACGTCGGATTAGTATCTTACCAGCAGCACTGGAAAAGTATTTCGACTTTTGCATTTTTTGCCTGGTCTTTTTGTTAATTGAAATCGGCTACACTGTACTATGTACCATCGAGACTAGTCATTATTATATTCAACTTTTGACTATAAGTTATGTGCCCTTTGGTACCCCCAGAAGACGTCAAATCTTTGGGCTAAGCCCATTTAACTCACCCAGCAATTGTCTTACTTCTAAGTCCCAAGACAATCTTAAAGTCTTTATCTACGTGTAGAAAAACCACACCATTTGTACATAAAAAACACAAAGTACTAGATACAGTAAAAAGTACAATTGAACACTGGCCCACATCAATAAGGTGCCAAAAGATGCGGAATTGGCCAGGCATCTGCAGTTGTTTAAAAAATTGCAAATTTCCCTGGTTTCCATGAGTAAGAGCCGTTTCTAGGCAAGTGAGTGTTGTCATCAATGATCATTCAATTGTCGCTACAGCCAAAAGTATTGGTCGGAGAGCAACGCGGTTTGCACCATTCGATTTCTCGTCACAAAATACGTCGGATTAGCCTCTTACCAGCAGCTACTGGAACAGTTTTTCCACTTTTGCATTTTTGCCTGGTCTTTTTGTTAATTGAAATCGGCTACACTGTACTATGTACCATCGCGACTAGTCATTATTATATTCAACTTTTGACTATAAGTTATGTGCCCTTTGTACCCCAGAAGACGTTCAAATCTGTTTGGGCTAAGCCCATTTAACTCACCCAGCAATTGTCTTACTTCTAAGTCCAAGACAATCTTAAAGTCTTTATCTACGTGTAGAAAAACCACACCATTTGTACATAAAAAACACAAAGTACTAGATACAGTCTGCTGTAAAAAGTACAATTGAACACTGACCCACCATCAATAAGGTGCCAAAAGATGCGGAATTGGGCCAGGCATCGGCAGCTGTTTAAAAAATTGCAAATTTCCCTGGTTTTCCATGGAGTAAGAGCCGTTTCTGGGCACGTGATGTTGTCATCAATGATCATTCAATTGTCGCTACAGCCAAAAGTATTGGTCGGAGAGCAACGCGGCCTTGCACCATTCGATTTCTCGTCACAAAATACGTCGGATTATCCTCTTACCAGCTGCACTGGAACAGACAGTTTTTCCACTTTTGCATTTTTGCCTGGTCTTTTTGTTAATTGAAATCGGCTACACTGTACTATGTACCATCGCGAATGGTCATTACTATATTCAACTTTTGACTATAAGTTATGTGCCCTTTGGTAGCCCAGAAGACGTCAAATCTTTGGGCTAAGCCCATTTAACTCACCAGGCAATTGTCTCACTTCTAAGTCCAAGACAATCTTAAAGTCTTTATCTACGTGTAGAAAAACCACACCATTTGTACATAAAAAACACAAAGTACTAGATACAGTCTGCTGTAAAAAAGTACAATTGAACACTGACCCACATCAATAAGGTGCCAAAAGATGCGGAATTGTGCCAGGCATCGGCAGCTGTTTAAAAAATTGCAAAATTTCCCTGGTTTCCATGAGTATAAGCCGTTGCTAGGCCACGTGATTTAGTCATCAATGATCATTCAATTGTCGCTACAGCCAAAAGCATTGGTCGGAGAGCAACGCGGTTTGCACCATTCGATTTCTCGTCAAACAATACGTCGGATTAGCTCCTTACCAGCAGCACTGGAACAGTTTTTTCCACCTTTGCATTTTTGCCTGGTCTTTTTGTTAATTGAAATCGGCTACACTGTACTATGTACCATCGCGACTGGTCATTACTATATTCAACTTTTGACAATAAGTTATGTGCCCTTTGGTAGCCCAGAAGACGTCAAATCTTTGGGCTAAGCCCATTTATCTCACCCAGCAATTGTCTTACTTCTAAGTCCAAGACAATCTCAATGTCTATATCTACGTGTAGAAAAACCACACCATTTGTACATAAAAAAACACAAAGTACTAGATACAGTCTGCTGTAAAAAGTACAATTGAACACTGACCCACATCAATAAGGTGCCAAAAGATGCGGAATTGAGCAAGGCATCGGCAGCTGTTAAAAAATTGCAAATTTTCCTGGTTTCCATGAGTAAGAGCCGTTTCTAGGCACGTGATGTTGTCATCAATGATCATTTAATTGTCCGCTACAGCAAAAGCATTGGTCGGAGAGCAACGCGGTTTGCACCATTCGATTTCTCGTCACAAAATACGTCGGATTAGCCTCTTACCAGCAGCACTGGAACAGTTTTTCCACTTTTGCATTTTTGCCTGGTCTTTTTGTTAATTGAAATCGGCTACACTGTGCTATGTACCATCGCGGACTGGTCATTACTAATATTTAACTTTTGACTATAAGTTATGTGGCCCTTTGGTAGCCCAGAAGACGTCAAATCTTTGGGCTAAGCCCATTTAACTCACCCAGCAATTGTCTTATTCTAGGTCCAAGACAATCTCAATGTCTATATCTACGTGTAGAAAAAACCACACCATTTGTACATAAAAATCACAAAGTACTAGATACAGTGTGCTGTAAAAAGTACAATTGAACCACTGACCCACATCAATAAGGTGCCAAAAGATGCGGAATTGTGCCAGGCATCGCAGCTGTTTAAAAAATTGCTAATTTCCCTGGTTTCATGGAGTAAGAACCGTTGTTAGGCACGTGATTTTGTTATCAATGATCATTCAATTGTCGCTACAAGCCAAAAGCATTGGTCGGAGAGCAACGCGGTTTGCACCATTCGATTTATCGTCACAAAATACGTCGGATTAGCCTCTTACCAGCAGCACTGGAACAGTTTTTCCACTTTTGCATTTTTGCCTGGTCTTTTTGTTAATTGAAATCGGCTACACTGTATTATCTACCATTGCGACTGGTCATTACTATATTCAACTTTTGACTATAAGTTATGTGCCCTTTGGTACCCCAGAAGACGTCAAATCTTTGGGCTAAGCCCATTTAACTCACCCAGCAATTGTCTTACTTCTAAGTCCAAGACAATCTTAAAGTCTTTATCTACGTGTAGAAAAACCACACCATTTGTACATAAAAAACACAAAGTACTAGATACAGTGTGCTGTAAAAAGTACAATTGAACACTGGCCCACATCAATAAGGTGCCCAAAAGATGCGGAATTGGGCCAGGCATCGGCAGCTGTTTAAAAAATTGCAAATTTCCCTGGTTTCCATGGAGTAAGAGCCCGTTTCTAGCAAGTGATGTTGTCATCAATGATCATTCAATTGTCGCTACAGCCAAAAAGTATTGGTCGGAGAGCCAACGCGGTTTGCACCATTCGATTTCTCGTCACAAAATACGTCGGATTAGCCTCTTACCAGCAGCACTGGAATAGTTTTTCCACTTTTGCATTTTTGCCTGGTCTTTTTGTTAATTGAAATCGGCTACACTGTACTATGTACCATCGCGACTAGTCAATTATTATATTCAACTTTTGACTATAAGTTATGTGCCCTTCGGTAGCCCAGAAGACGTCAAATCTTTGGGCTAAGCCCATTTAACTCACCCAGCAATTGTCTTACTTCTAAGTCCAAGACAATCTTAAAGTCTTTATCTACGTGTAGAAAAACCACACCATTTGTACATAAAAAACACAAAGTACTAGATACAGTCTGCTGTAAAAAGTACAATTGAACACTGACCCACATCAATAAGGTGCCAAAAGATGCGGAATTGGGCCAGGCATCGGCAGCTGTTTAAAAAATTGCAAATTTCCCCTGGTTTCCATGGAGTAAGAGCCGTTTCTGGGCACGTGATGTTGTCATCAATGATCATTCAATTGTCGCTACAGCCAAAAGTATTGGTCGGAGAGCAACGCGGCTTGCACCATTCGATTTCTCGTCACAAAATACGTCGGATTATCCTCTTACCAGCTGCACTGGAACAGACAGTTTTTCCACTTTTGCATTTTTGCCTGGTCTTTTTGTTAATTGAAATCGGCTACACTGTACTATGTACCATCGCGACTGGTCATTACTATATTCAACTTTTGACTATAAGTTATGTGCCCTTCGGTAGCCAGAAGACGTCAAATCTTTGGGCTAAGCCCATTTAACTCATCCAGCAATTGTCTTACCTCTAAGTCCAAGACAATCTCAATGTTTTTATCTACGTGTAGAAAAACCACACCATTTGTACATAAAAAACACAAAGTACTAGATACAGTCTGCTGTAAAAAGTACAATTGAACACTGACCCACATCAATAAGGTGCCAAAAGATTTGGAATTGGGCCAGGCATCGGCAGCTGTTTAAAAAATTGCAAATTTCCCTGGTTTCCATGGAGTATAAGCCGTTGCTAGGCACGTGATGTTGTCATCAATGATCATTCAATTGTCGCTACAGCCAAAAGTATTGGTCGGAGAGCAACGCGGTTGGCACCATTCGATTTCTCGTCACAAAATACGTCGGATTAGTATCTTACCAGCAGCACTGGAAAAGTTTTTCGACTTTTGCATTTTTGGCCTGGTCTTTTTGTTAATTGAAATCGGCTACACTGTACTATGTACCATCGAGACTAGTCATTATTATATTCAACTTTTGACTATAAGTTATGTGCCCTTTGGTACCCCAGAAGACGTCAAATCTTTGGGCTAAGCCCATTTAACTCACCCAGCAATTGTCTTACTTCTAAGTCCAAGACAATCTTAAAGTCTTTATCTACGTGTAGAAAAACCACACCATTTGTACATAAAAAACACAAAGTACTAGATACAGTGTGCTGTAAAAAGTACAATTGAACACTGGCCCACATCAATAAGGTGCCAAAAGATGCGGAATTGGGCCAGGCATCTGCAGTTGTTTAAAAAATTGCAAATTTCCCTGGTTTCCATGGAGTAAGAGCCGTTTCTAGGCAAGTGATGTTGTCATCAATGATCATTCAATTGTCGCTACAGCCAAAAGTATTGGTCGGAGAGCAACGCGGTTTGCACCATTCGATTTCTCGTCACAAAATACGTCGGATTATCCTCTTACCAGCAGCACTGGAACAGTTTTTCCACTTTTGCATTTTTGCCTGGTCTTTTTGTTAATTGAAATCGGCTACACTGTACTATGTACCATCGCGACTAGTCATTATTATATTCAACTTTTGACTATAAGTTATGTGCCCTTTGGTACCCCAGAAGACGTCAAATCTTTGGGCTAAGCCCATTTAACTCACCCAGCAATTGTCTTACTTCTAAGTCCAAGACAATCTTAAAGTCTTTATCTACGTGTAGAAAAACCACACCATTTGTACATAAAAAACACAAAGTACTAGATACAGTCTGCTGTAAAAAGTACAATTGAACACTGACCCACATCAATAAGGTGCCAAAAGATGCGGAATTGGGCCAGGCATCGGCAGCTGTTTAAAAAATTGCAAATTTCCCTGGTTTCCATGGAGTAAGAGCCGTTTCTGGGCACGTGATGTTGTCATCAATGATCATTCAATTGTCGCTACAGCCAAAAGTATTGGTCGGAGAGCAACGCGGCTTCCACCATTCGATTTCTCGTCACAAAATACGTCGGATTATCCTCTTACCAGCTGCACTGGAACAGACAGTTTTTCCACTTTTGCATTTTTGCCTGGTCTTTTTGTTAATTGAAATCGGCTACACTGTACTATGTACCATCGCGACTGGTCATTACTATATTCAACTTTTGACTATAAGTTATGTGCCCTTTGGTAGCCCAGAAGACGTCAAATCTTTGGGCTAAGCCCATTTAACTCACCCAGCAATTGTCTTACTTCTAGGTCGAAGACAATCTCAATGTCTATATCTACGTGTAGAAAAACCACACCATTTGTACATAAAAAACACAAAGTACTAGATACAGTGTGCTGTAAAAAGTACAATTGAACACTGACCCACATCAATAAGGTGCCAAAAGATGCGGAATTGTGCCAGGCATCGGCAGCTGTTTAAAAAATTGCAAATTTCCCTGGTTTCCATGGAGTATAAGCCGTTGCTAGGCACGTGATTTAGTCATCAATGATCATTCAATTGTCGCTACAGCCAAAAGCATTGGTCGGAGAGCAACGCGGTTTGCACCATTCGATTTCTCGTCAAACAATACGTCGGATTAGCTCCTTACCAGCAGCACTGGAAACATTTTTTCCACCTTTGCATTTTTGCCTGGTCTTTTTGTTAATTGAAATCGGCTACACTGTACTATGTACCATCGCGACTGGTCATTACTATATTCAACTTTTGACAATAAGTTATGTGCCCTTTGGTAGCCCAGAAGACGTCAAATCTTTGGGCTAAGCCCATTTATCTCACCCAGCAATTGTCTTACTTCTAAGTCCAAGACAATCTCAATGTCTATATCTACGTGTAGAAAAACCACACCATTTGTACATAAAAAACACAAAGTACTAGATACAGTCTGCTGTAAAAAGTACAATTGAACACTGACCCACATCAATAAGGTGCCAAAAGATGCGGAATTGAGCAAGGCATCGGCAGCTGTTAAAAAATTGCAAATTTTCCTGGTTTCCATGGAGTAAGAGCCGTTTCTAGGCACGTGATGTTGTCATCAATGATCATTTAATTGTCGCTACAGCCAAAAGCATTGGTCGGAGAGCAACGCGGTTTGCACCATTCGATTTCTCGTCACAAAATACGTCGGATTAGCCTCTTACCAGCAGCACTGGAACAGTTTTTCCACTTTTGCATTTTTGCCTGGTCTTTTTGTTAATTGAAATCGGCTACACTGTGCTATGTACCATCGCGACTGGTCATTACTATATTTAACTTTTGACTATAAGTTATGTGGCCTTTGGTAGCCCAGAAGACGTCAAATCTTTCGGCTAAGCCCATTTAACTCACCCAGCAATTGTCTTATTTCTAGGTCGAAGACAATCTCAATGTCTATATCTACGTGTAGAAAAACCACACCATTTGTACATAAAAATCACAAAGTACTAGATACAGTGTGCTGTAAAAAGTACAATTGAACACTGACCCACATCAATAAGGTGCCAAAAGATTCGGAATTGGGCCAGGCATCGCAGCTGTTTAAAAAATTGCTAATTTCCCTGGTTTCCATGGAGTAAGAACCGTTGTTAGGCACGTGATTTTGTTATCAATGATCATTCAATTGTCGCTACAGCCAAAAGCATTGGTCGGAGAGCAACGCGGTTTGCACCATTCGATTTATCGTCACAAAATACGTCGGATTAGCCTCTTACCAGCAGCACTGGAACAGTTTTTCCACTTTTGCATTTTTGCCTGGTCTTTTTGTTAATTGAAATCGGCTACACTGTACTATCTACCATTGCGACTGGTCATTACTATATTCAACTTTTGACTATAAGTTATGTGCCCTTTGGTACCCCAGAAGACGTCAAATCTTTGGGCTAAGCCCATTTAACTCATCCAGCAATTGTCTTACTTCTAAGTCCAAGACAATCTCAATGTCTTTATCTACGTGTAGAAAAACCACACCATTTGTACATAAAAAACACAAAGTACTAGATACAGTCTGCTGTAAAAAGTACAATTGAACACTGACCCACATCAATAAGGTGCCAAAAGATGCGGAATTGGGCCAGGCATCGGCAGCTGTTTAAAAAATTGCAAATTTCCCTGGTTTCCATGGAGTATAAGCCGTTGCTAGGCACGTGATGTTGTCATCAATGATCATTCAATTGTCGCTACAGCCAAAAGTATTGGTCGGAGAGCAACGCGGTTTGCACCATTCGATTTCTCGTCACAAAATACGTCGGATTAGTATCTTACCAGCAGCACTGGAAAAGTTTTTCGACTTTTGCATTTTTGCCTGGTCTTTTTGTTAATTGAAATCGGCTACACTGTACTATGTCCCATCGAGACTAGTCATTATTATATTCAACTTTTGACTATAAGTTATGTGCCCTTTGGTACCCCAGAAGACGTCAAATCTTTGGGCTAAGCCCATTTAACTCACCCAGCAATTGTCTTACTTCTAAGTCCAAGACAATCTTAAAGTCTTTATCTACGTGTAGAAAAACCACACCATTTGTACATAATAAACACAAAGTACTAGATACAGTCTGCTGTAAAAAGTACAATTGAACACTGACCCACATCAATAAGGTGCCAAAAGATGCGGAATTGGGCCAGGCATCGGCAGCTGTTTAAAAAATTGCAAATTTCCCTGGTTTCCATGGAGTAAGAGCCGTTGCTAGGCACGTGATTTTGTCATCAATGATCATTCAATTGTCGCTACAGCCAAATGTATTGGTCGGAGAGCAACGCGGTTTGCACCATTCGATTTCTCGTCACAAAATACGTCGGATTAGCCTCTTATCAGCAGCACTGGAACAGTTTTTCCACTTTTGCATTTTTGCCTGGTCTTTTTGTTAATTGAAATCGGCTACACTGTGCTATGTACCATCGCGACTGGTCATTACTATATTCAACTTTTGACTATAAGTTATGTGCCCTTTGGTAGCCCAGAAGACGTCAAATCTTTGGGCTAAGCCCATTTAACTCACCCAGCAATTGTCTTATTTCTAGGTCGAAGACAATCTCAATGTCTATATCTACGTGTAGAAAAACCACACCATTTGTACATAAAAAACACAAAGTACTAGATACAGTGTGCTGTAAAAAGTACAATTGAACACTGACCCACATCAATAAGGTGCCAAAAGATGCGGAATTGGGCCAGGCATCGCAGCTGTTTAAAAAATTACTAATTTCCCTGGTTTCCATGGAGTAAGAACCGTTGTTAGGCACGTGATTTTGTTATCAATGATCATTCAATTGTCGCTACAGCCAAAAGCATTGGTCGGAGAGCAACGTGGTTTGCACCATTCGATTTCTCGTCACAAAATACGTCGGATTAGCTCCTTACCAGCAGCACTGGAACAGTTTTTCCACTTTTGCATTTTTGCCTGGTTTTTTTGTTAATTGAAATCGGCTACACTGTACTATGTACCATTGCGACTGGTCATTACTATATTCAACTTTTGACTATAAGTTATGTGCCCTTTGGTACCCCAGAAGACGTCAAATCTTTGGGCTAAGCCCATTTATCTCACCCAGCAATTGTCTTACTTCTAAGTCCAAGACAATCTCAATGTCTATATCTACGTGTAGAAAAACCACACCATTTGTACATAAAAAACACAAAGTACTAGATACAGTCTGCTGTAAAAAGTACAATTGAACACTGACCCACATCAATAAGGTGCCAAAAGATGCGGAATTGAGCAAGGCATCGGCAGCTGTTAAAAAAATTGCAAATTTTCCTTGTTTCCATGGAGTAAGAGCCGTTTCTAGGCACGTGATGTTGTCATCAATGATCATTCAATTGTCGCTACAGCCAAAAGCATTGGTCGGAGAGCAACGCGGTTTGCACCATTCGATTTCTCGTCACCAAATACGTCGGATTAGCCTCTTACCAGCAGCACTGGAACAGTTTTTCCACTTTTGCATTTTTGCCTGATCTTTTTGTTAATTGAAATCGGCTACACTGTACTATGTACCATCGAGACTAGTCATTATTATATTCAACTTTTGACTATAAGTTATGTGCCCTTTGGTACCCCAGAAGACGTCAAATCTTTGGGCTAAGCCCATTTAACTCACCCAGCAATTGTCTTACTTCTAAGTCCAAGACAATCTTAAAGTCTTTATCTACGTGTAGAAAAACCACACCATTTGTACATAAAAAACACAAAGTACTAGATACAGTCTGCTGTAAAAAGTACAATTGAACACTGACCCACATCAATAAGGTGCCAAAAGATGCGGAATTGGGCCAGGCATCTGCAGTTGTTTAAAAAATTGCAAATTTCCCTGGTTTCCATGGAGTAAGAGCCGTTTCTAGGCACGTGATGTTGTCATCAATGATCATTCAATTGTCGCTACAGCCAAAAGTATTGGTCGGAGAGCAACGCGGTTTGCACCATTCGATTTCTCGTCACAAAATACGTCGGATTAGCCTCTTACCAGCAGCACTGGAACAGTTTTTCCACTTTTGCATTTTTGCCTGGTCTTTTTGTTAATTGAAATCGGCTACACTGTACTATGTACCATCGCGACTGGTCATTACTACATTCAACTTTTGACTATAAGTTATGTGCCCTTCGGTAGCCCAGAAGACGTCAAATCTTTGGGCTAAGCCCATTTCACTCATCCAGCAATTGTCTTACCTCTAAGTCCAAGACAATCTCAATGTCTATATCTACGTGTAGATAAACCACACCATTTGTACATAAAAAACACAAAGTACTAGATACAGTCTGCTGTAAAAAGTACAATTGAACACTGACCCACATCAATAAGGTGCCAAAAGATGCGGAATTGGGCCAGGCATCGGCAGCTGTTTAAAAAATTGCAAATTTCCCTGGTTTCCATGGAGTATAAGCCGTTGCTAGGCACGTGATGTTGTCATCAATGATCATTCAATTGTCGCTACAGCCAAAAGTATTGGTCGGAGAGCAACGCGGTTTGCACCATTCGATTTTTCGTCACAAAATACGTCGGATTAGTATCTTACCAGCAGCACTGGAACAGTTTTTCCACTTTTGCATTTTTGCCTGGTCTTTTTGTTAATTGAAATCGGCTACACTGTACTATGTACCATCGAGACTAGTCATTATTATATTCAACTTTTGACTATAATTTATGTGCCCTTTGGTACCCCAGAAGACGTCAAATCTTTGGGCTAAGCCCATTTAACTCACCCAGCAATTGTCTTACTTCTAAGTCCAAAACAATCTTAAAGTCTTTATCTACGTGTAGAAAAACCACACCATTTGTACATAAAAAACACAAAGTACTAGATACAGTGTGCTGTAAAAGGTACAATTGAACACTGACCCACATCAATAAGGTGCCAAAAGATGCGGAATTGGGCCAGGCATCTGCAGTTGTTTCAAAAATTGCAAATTTCCCTGGTTTCCATGGAGTAAGAGCCGTTTCTAGGCACGTGATGTTGTCATCAATGATCATTCAATTGTCGCTACAGCCAAATGTATTGGTCGGAGAGCAACGCGGTTTGCACCATTCGATTTCTCGTCACAAAATACGTCGGATTAGCCTCTTATCAGCAGCACTGGAACAGTTTTTCCACTTTTGCATTTTTGCCTGGTCTTTTTGTTAATTGAAATCGGCTACACTGTGCTATGTACCATCGCGACTGGTCATTACTATATTCAACTTTTGACTATAAGTTATGTGCCCTTTGGTACCCCAGAAGACGTCAAATCTTTGGGCTAAGCCCATTTAACTCACCCAGCAATTGTCTTATTTCTAGGTCGAAGACAATCTCAATGTCTATATCTACGTGTAGAAAAACCACACCATTTGTACATAAAAAACACAAAGTACTAGATACAGTGTGCTGTAAAAAGTACAATTGAACACTGACCCACATCAATAAGGTGCCAAAAGATGCGGAATTGGGCCAGGCATCGCAGCTGTTTAAAAAATTACTAATTTCCCTGGTTTCCATGGAGTAAGAACCGTTGTTAGGCACGTGATTTTGTTATCAATGATCATTCAATTGTCGCTACAGCCAAAAGCATTGGTCGGAGAGCAACGCGGTTTGCACCATTCGATTTCTCGTCACAAAATACGTCGGATTAGCTCCTTACCAGCAGCACTGGAACAGTTTTTCCACTTTTGCATTTTTGCCTGGTTTTTTTGTTAATTGAAATCGGCTACACTGTACTATGTACCATTGCGACTGGTCATTACTATATTCAACTTTTGACTATAAGTTATGTGCCCTTTGGTACCCCAGAAGACGTCAAATCTTTGGGCTAAGCTCATTTAACTCACCCAGCAATTGTCTTACTTCTAAGTCCAAGACAATCTCAAAGTCTTTATCTACGTGTAGAAAAACCACACCATTTGTACATAAAAAACACAAAGTACTAGATACAGTCTGCTGTAAAAAGTACAATTGAACACTGACCCACATCAATAAGGTGCCAAAAGATGCTATATTTGGCCAGGCATCGGCAGCTGTTTAAAAAATTGCAAATTTCCCTGGTTTCCATGGAGTAAGAGCCGTATCTAGGCACGTGATGTTGTCATTAATGATCATTCAATTGTCGCTACAGCCAAAAGTATTGGTCGGAGAGCAACGCGGTTTGCACCATTCGATTTCCCGTCAAAAAATACGTCGGATTAGCCTCTTACCAGCAGCACTGGAACAGTTTTTTCCACTTTTGCATTTTTGCCTGGTCTTTTTGTTAATTGAAATCGGCTACACTGTACTATGTACCATCGCGACTGGTCATTACTATATTCAACTTTTGACTATAAGTTATGTGCCCTTTGGTAGCCCAGAAGACGTCAAATCTTTGGGCTAAGCCCATTTAACTCACCCAGCAATTGTCTTATTTCTAGGTCGAAGACAATCTCAATGTCTATATCTACGTGTAGAAAAACCACACCATTTGTACATAAAAAACACAAAGTACTAGATACAGTGTGCTGTAAAAAGTACAATTGAACACTGACCCACATCAATAAGGTGCCAAAAGATGCGGAATTGGGCCAGGCATCGCAATGTTTAAAAAATTGCTAATTTCCCCTAATTCCATGGAGTAAGAGCCGTTGTTAGGCACGTGATGTTGTCATCAATGATCATTCAATTGTCGCTACAGCCAAAAGTATTGGTCGGAGAGCAACGCGGTTTGTACCATTCGATTTCTCGTCACAAAATACGTCGGATTAGCCTCTTACCAGCAGCACTGGAACAGTTTTTCCACATTTGCATTTTTGCCTGATCTTTTTGTTAATTGAAATCGGTTACACTGTACTCTGTACAATCGCGACTGGTCATTACTATATTCAACTTTTGACTATAAGTTATATGCCCTTCGGTAGCCCAGAAGACGTCAAATCTTTGGGCTAAGCGCATTTATTTCACCCAGCAATTGTGTTACTTCTAAGTGCAAGACAATCTCAATGTCTTTATTTACGTGTAGAAAAACCAGACCTTTTGTACATAAAAATCACAAGGTACTTGATACAGTCTGCTGTAAAAACTACAACTAAACACTGACCCACATTTATAAGGTGCCAAAAGATGCGGAATTTCGTCAGGCATCGGCAACTGTTGAAAAATTGCAAATTTCCCTGGTTTCCATGGAGTAAGAACGGTTGCTGTGCACGTGATTATGACATCAATGATCATTCAATTGTCACTACAGCCAAAAGTATTGGTCGGAGAGCAACGCAGATTGCACCATTCGATTTCTCGTCACAAAATACGTCGGATTAGTCTCTTACTAGTAGCACTGGAACAGTTTTTCCACTTTTGCATTTTTGCCTGGTCTTTTTGTTAATTGAAACCGGCTACACTGTACTCTGTACAATCGCGACTGGTCATTACTATATTTAACATTTGACTATAAGTTATGTGCCCTTAGGTAGCCCAGAAGACCTGAAATCTTTAGGCCAAGCCCATTTAACTCACCCAGCAATTGTCTTACTTCTAAGTCCAAGACAATCTCAATGTCTTTATCTACGTGTAGAAAAACCACACCATTTGTACATAAAAAACACAATGTACTTGATACAGTCTGCTGTAAAAAGTACAACTAAACACTGACCGACATTTATAAGGTGCCAAAAGATGCGGAATTGAGCCAGGCATCGGCAGCTGTTGAAAAATTGCAAATTTCCCTGGTTTCCATGGAGTAAGAGCCGTTGCTGGGCACGTGATTATGACATAAATGATCATTCAATTGTCACTACAGCCAAAAGTATGGGTCGGAGATCAACGCAGATTGCACCATTCGATATCTCGTCACAAAATACGTCGGATTAGCCTCTTACCAGCAGCACTGGAACAGTTTTTCCACTTTTGCATTTTTGCCTGGTCTTTTTGTTAATTGAAATCGGCTACACTGTACTATGTACCATCGCGACTGGTCATTACTATATTCAACTTTTGACTATAAGTTATGTGCCCTTCGGTAGCCCAGAAGACGTCAAATCTTTGGGCTAAGCCCATTTAACTCACCCAGCAATTGTCTTACTTCTAAGTCCAAGACAATCTCAATGTCTTTATCTATGTGTAAAAAAACCACACCATTTGTACATAAAAAACACAAGGTACTTGATAAAGTCTGCTGTAAAAAGTACAACTGAACACTGACCCACCTCAGTAAGGAGCCAAAAGATGCGGAATTGAGCCAAGCATCGGCAGCTGTTGACAAATTGCAAATTTCCCTGGTTTCCATGGAGTAAGAGCCGTTGCTACCCACGTGATTATGACATAAATGATTATTCAATTGTCGCTACAGCCAAAAGGATTGGTCGGGGAGCAACGCAGATTGCACCTTTCGATTTCTCGTTACAAAATACGTCGGATTAGCCTCTTGCCAGCAGCACTGGAACAGTTTTTCCACTTTTGCATTTTTACCTGGTCTTTTTGTTAATTGAAACCGGCTACACTGTACTCTGTACAGTCGCGACTGGTCATTACTATATTCAACTTTGGGACTATAAGTTATGTGCCCTTCGGTAGCCCAGAAGACCTGAAATCTTTGGGCTAAGCGCATTTAACTCACCCAGCAATTGTGTTACTTCTAAGTGCAAGACAATCTCAATGTCTTTATTTACGTGTAGAAAAACCACACCATTTGTACATAAAAATCACAAGGTACTTGATACAGTCTGCTGTAAAAAGTACAACTAAACACTGACCCACATTTATAAGGTGCCAAAAGATGCGGAACTGGGCCAGGCATCGGCAGCTGTTGAAAAACTGCAAATATCCCTGGTTTCCATGGAGTAAGAGCCGTTGCTGGGCACGTGATTATGACATCAATGATCATTTAATTGTCACTACAGCCAACAGTATTGGTCGGAGAGCAACGCGGTTTGCACCATTCGATTTGTCGTCACAAAATACGTCGGATTAGCCTCATGCCAGCAGCACTGGAACAGTTTTTCCACTTTTGCATTTTTGCCTGGTCTTTTTGTTAATTGAAATCGGCTACACTGTACTATGTACCATCGCGACTGGTCATTACTATATTCAACTTTTGACTATAAGTTATGTGCCCTTCGGTAGCCCCAGAAGACGTCAAATCTTTGGGCTAAGCCATTTAACTCACCCAGCAATTGTCTTACTTCTAAGTCCAAGACAATCTCAATGTCTTTATCTACGTGTAGAAAAACCACACCATTTGTACATGAAAAACACAAGGTACTTGATACAGTCTGCTGTAAAAAGTACAACTGAACACTGACCCACTTCAGTAAGGTGCCAAAAGATGCGGAATTGGGCCAGGCATCGGCAGCTGTTAAAAAATTGCAAATATCCCTGGTTTCCATGGAGTAACAGCCGTTGCTGGGCACGTGATTATGACATCAATGATATTTGAAGTGTCGCTACAGCCAAAAGTATTGGTCGGAGAGCAACGCGGTTTGTACCATTCGATTTCTCGTCACAAAATACGTCGGATAGCCTCTTACCAGCAGCACTGGAACAGTTTTTCCACATTTGCATTTTGCCTGATCTTTTTGTTAATTGAAATCGGTTACACTGTACTCTGTACAATCGCGACTGGTCATTACTATATTCAACTTTTGACTATAAGTTATGTGCCCTTCGGTAGCCAGAAGACGTCAAATCTTTGGGCTAAGCGCATTTATTTCACCCAGCAATTGTGTTACTTCTAAGTGCAAGACAATCTCAATGTCTTTATTTACGTGTAGAAAAAACCACACCTTTTGTACATAAAAATCACAAGGTACTTGATACAGTCTGCTGTAAAAACTACAACTAAACACTGACCCACATTTATAAGGTGCCAAAAGGTGCGGAATTTCGTCAGGCATCGGCAACTGTTGAAAAATTGCAAATTTCCCGGTTTCCATGGAGTAAGAACGGTTTGCTGTGCACGTGATTATGACATCAATGATCATTCAATTGTCACTACAGCCAACAGTATTGGTTGGAGAGCAACGCGGTTTGCACCATTCGATTTCTCGTCACAAATTACGTCGGATTAGCCTCTTATCAGCAGCACTGAAAAATTTTTTCCACTTTTGCATTTTTGCCTGGTCTTTTTGTTAATTGAAATCGGCTACACTGTACTCTGTACAATCGCGACTGGTCATTACTATATTCAACTTTTGACTATAAGTTATGTGCCCTTCGGTAGCCAGAAGACGTCAAATCTTTGGGCTAAGCCCATTTAACTCACCCAGCAATTGTCTTACTTCTAAGTCCAAGACAATCTCAATGTCTTTATCTACGTGTAGAAAAACCACACCATTTGTACATAAAAAACACAATGTACTTGATACAGTCTGCTGTAAAAAGTACAACTAAACACTGACCCACATTTATAAGGTGCCAAAAGATGCGGAATTGGGCCAGGCATCGGCAGCTGTTAAAAAATTGCAAATATCCATGGTTTCCATGGAGTAAGAGCCGTTGCTGGGCACGTGATTATGACATAAATGATCATTCAATTGTCGCTACAGCCAAAAGTATTGGTCGGAGAGCAACGCGGTTTGCACCATTCGATTTCTCGTCACAAAATACGTCGGATTAGTTTCTTACCAGCAGCACTGGAACAGTTTTTCCACTTTTGCATTTTTGCCTGGTCTTTTTGTTAATTGAAATCGGCTACACTGTACTCTGTACAATCGCGACTGGTCATTACTATATTCAACTTTTGATTATAAGTTATGTGCCCTTCGGTAGCCCAGAAGACCTGAAATCTTTGGGCAAAGCCCATTTAACTCACCCAGCAATTGCCTTACGTCTAAGTGCAAGACAATCTCATTGTCTTTATTTACGTGTAGAAAAACCACACCTTCGGTACATAAAAATCACAAGGTACTTGATACAGTCTGCTGTAAAAAGTACAACTAAACACTGACCGACATTTATAAGGTGCCAAAAGATGCGCAATTGGGACAGGCATCGGCAGCTGTTGAAAAATTGCAAATTTCCCTGGTTTCCATGGAGTAAGAGCCGTTGCTGGGCACGTGATTATGACATAAATGATCATTCAATTGTCACTACAGCCAAAAGTATGGGTCGGAGAGCAACGCAGATTGCACCATTCGATATCTCGTCACAAAATACGTCGGATTAGCCTCTTACCAGCAGCACTGGAACAGTTTTTTCCACTTTTGCATTTTTGCCTGGTCTTTTTGTTAATTGAAATCGGCTACACTGTACTATGTACCATCGCGACTGGTCATTACTATATTCAACTTTTGACTATAAGTTATGTGCCCTTCGGTAGCCCAGAAGACGTCAAATCTTTGGGCTAAGCCCATTTAACTCACCCAGCAATTGTCTTACTTCTAAGTCCAAGACAATCTCAATGTCTTTATCTATGTGTAAAAAAAACCACACCATTTGTACATAAAAAACACAAGGTACTTGATACAGTCTGCTGTAAAAAGTACAACTGAACACTGACCCACCTCAGTAAGGAGCCAAAAGATGCGGAATTGAGCCAAGCATCGGCAGCTGTTGAAAAATTGCAAATTTCCCTGGTTTCCATGGAGTAAGAGCCGTTGCTACCCACGTGATTATGACATAAATGATCATTCAATTGTCGCTACAGCCAAAAGTATTGGTCGGAGAGCAACGCGGTTTGTACCATTCGATTTCTCGTCACAAAATACGTCGGATTAGCCTCTTACCAGCAGCACTGGAACAGTTTTTCCACATTTGCATTTTTGCCTGATCTTTTTGTTAACTGAAATCGGCTACACTGTACTCTGTACAATCGCGACTGGTCATTACTATATTCAACTTTTGACTATAAGTTATGTGCCCTTCGGTAGCCCAGAAGACCTAAAATCTTTGGGCTAAGCCCATTTAACTCACCCAGCAATTGCCTTACTTCTAAGTGCAAGACAATCTCAATGCCTTTATCTACGTGTAGAAAAACCACACCATTTGTACGTAAAAAACACAAGGTACTTGAGACAGTCTGCTGTAAAAAGTACAACTGAACACTGACCCACTACAGTAAGGTGCCAAAAGATGCGGAATTGAGCCAGGCATCGGCAGCTGTTGAAAAATTGAAAATATCCCTGGTTTCCATGGAGTAAGAGCCGTTGCTGGGCACGTGATTATGACATAAATGATCATTCAATTGTCACTACAGCCAAAAGTATTGGTTGGAGAGCAACGCGGATTGCACCATTCGATTTCTCGTCACAAAATACGTCGGATTAGCCTCTTACCAGCAGCACTGGAACAGTTTTGCCACTTTTGCATTTTTGCCTGGTCTTTTTGTTAATTGAAATCGGCTACACTGTACTCTGTACAATCGCGACTGGTCATTACTATATTCAACTTTTGACTATAAGTTATGTGCCCTTCGGTAGCCCAGAAGACGTCAAATCTTTGGGCTAAGCGCATTCAACTCACCCAGCAATTGTGTTACTTCTAAGTGCAAGACAATCTCAATGTCTTTATTTACGTGTAGAAAAACCAGACCTTTTGTACATAAAAATCAGAAGGTACTTGATACAGTCTGCTGTAAAAACTACAACTAAACACTAACCCACATTTATAAGGTGCCAAAAGATGCGGAATTTCGTCAGGCATCGGCAACTGTTGAAAAATTGCAAATTTCCCTGGTTTCCATGGAGTAAGAACGGTTGCTGGGCACGTGATTATGACATCAATGATCATTCAATTGTCACTACAGCCAAAAGTATTGGTCGGAGAGCAACGCAGATTGCACCATTCGATTTCTCGTCACAAAATACGTCGGATTAGCCTCTTACCAGCAGCACTGGAACAGTTTTTCCACTTTTGCATTTTTGCCTGGTCGTTTTGTTAATTGAAATCGGCTACACTGTACTCTGTACAATCGCGACTGGTCATTACTATATTCAACTTTTGACTATAAGTTATGTGCCCTTCAGTAGCCCAGAAGACCTGAAATCTTTGGGTCAAGCCCATTTAACTCACCCAGCAATTGTCTTACTTCTAAGTCCAAGACAATGTCAATGTCTTTATCTACGTGTAGAAAAACCACACCATTTGTACATAAAAATCACAAGGTACATGATACAGTCTGCTGTAAAAAGTACAACTTAACACTGACCCACATTTATAAGGTGCCAAAAGATGCGGAATTGGGCCAGGCATCGGCAGCTGTTAAAAAATTGCAAATATCCCTGGTTTCCATGGAGTAACAGCCGTTGCTGGGCACGTGATTATGACATCAATGATATTTGAAGTGTCGCTACAGCCAAAAGTATTGGTCGGAGAGCAACGCGGTTTGTACCATTCGATTTCTCGTCACAAAATACGTCGGATTAGCCTCTTACCAGCAGCACTGGAACAGTTTTTCCACATTTGCATTTTTGCCTGGTCTTTTTGTTAATTGAAATCGGCTACACTGTACTCTGTACAATCGCGACTGGTCATTACTATATTCAACTTTTGACTATAAGTTATGTGCCCTTCGGTAGCCCAGAAGACCTGAAATCTTTGGGCTAAGCCCATTTAACTCACCCAGCAATTGCCTTACTTCTAAGTGCAAGACAATCTCAATGTCTTTATTTACGTGTAGAAAAAACACACCTTTTGTACATAAAAATCACAAGGTACTTGATACAGTCTGCTGTAAAAAGTACAACTAAACACTGACCCACATGAATAAGGTACCAAAAGATGCGGAATTGAGCCAGGTATAGGCAGCTGTTGAAAAATTGCAAATTTCCCTGGTTTCCATGGAGTAAAAGCCGTTGCTGGGCACGTGATTATGACATCAATGATCATTTAATTGTCACTACAGCCAAAAGTATTGGTCGGAGAGCAACGCGGTTTGCACCATTCGATTTGTCGTCACAAAATACGTTGGATTAGCCTCTTTCCAGCAGCAGTGGAACAATTTTTCGAATTTTGCATTTTTACCTGGTATTTTTGTTAATTGAAATCGGTTACACTGTACTATGTACCATCGCGACTGGTCATTACTATATTCAACCTTTGACTATATGTTATGTGCCCTTAGGTAGCCCAGAAGACGTCAAATCTTTGGGATAAGCCCATTTAACTCACCCAGCAATTGTCTTACTTCTAAGTCCAAGACAATCTCAATGTCTTTATCTACGTGTAAAAAAACCAGACCATTTGTACATAAAAAACACAAGGTACTTGATACAGTCTGCTGTAAAAAGTACAACTGACCACAGACCCACATCAATAAGGTGCCAAAAGATGCGGCATTGGGCCAGGCATCGGCAGTTGTTGAAAAATTGCAAATTTCCCTGGTTTCCATGGAGTAAGAGCCGTTGCTGTGCACGTGATTATGACATAAATGCTCATTCAATTGTCACTACAGCCAAAAGTATTGGTCGGAGAGCAACGCGGTTTGCACCATTCGATTTGTCGTCACAAAATACGTCGGATTAGCCTCTTACCAGCAGCACTGGAACAGTTTTTCCACTTTTGCATTTTTGCCTGGTCTTTTTCTTAATTGAAATCGGCTACACTGTACTCTGTACAATCGCGACTGGTCATTACTATATTCAACTTTTGACTATAAGTTATGTGCCCTTCGGTAGCCCAGAAGACGTCAAATCTTTGGGCTAAGCCCATTTAACTCACCCAGCAATTGCCTTACTTCTAAGTGCAAGACAATCTCAATGTCTTTATCTACGTGTAGAAAAACCACACCATTTGTACATGAAAAACACAAGGTACTTGATACAGTCTGCTGTAAAAAGTACAACTGAACACTGACCCACTTCAGTAAGGTGCCAAAAGATGCGGAATTGGGCCAGGCATCGGCAGCTGTTGAAAAATTGCAAATTTCCCTGGTTTCCATGGAGTAAGAGCCGTTGCTACGCACGTGATTATGACATAAATGATTATTTAATTGTCGCTACAGCTAAAAGTATTGGTCGGAGAGCAACGCGGATTGCACCATTCGACTTCTCGTCACAAAATACGTCGGATTAGCCTCTTGCCAGCAGCACTGGAACAGTTTTTCACTTTTGCATGTTTACCTGGTCTTTTTGTTAATTGAAATCGGCTACACTGTACTCTGTACAATCGCGACTGGTCATTACTATATTCAACTTTTGACTATAAGTTATGTGCCCTTCAGTAGCCCAGAAGACCTGAAATCTTTGGGCCAAGCCCATTTAACTCACCCAGCAATTGTCTTACTTCTAAGTCCAAGACAATGTCAATGTCTTTATATACGTGTAGAAAAACCACACCATTTGTACATAAAAATCACAAGGTACTTGATACAGTCTGCTGTAAAAAGTACAACTAAACACTGACCCACATTTATAAGGTGCCAAAAGATGCGGAATTGGGCCAGGCATCGGCAGCTGTTGACAAATTGCAAATTTCCCTGGTTTCCATGGAGTAAGAGCCGTTGCTGGGCACGTGATTATGACATCAATGATATTTGAAGTGTCGCTACAGCCAAAAGTATTGGTCGGAGAGCAACGCGGTTTGTACCATTCGATTTCTCGTCACAAAATACGTCGGATTAGCCTCTTACCAGCAGCACTGGAACAGTTTTTCCACATTTGCATTTTTGCCTGATCTTTTTGTTAATTGAAATCGGCTACACTGTACTCTGTACAATCGCGACTGGTCATTACTATATTCAACTTTTGACTATAAGTTATGTGCCCTTCGGTAGCCCAGAAGACCTGAAATCTTTGGGCTAAGCCCATTTAACTCACCCAGCAATTGTGTTACTTCTAAGTGCAAGACAATCTCAATGTCTTTATTTACGTGTAGAAAAACCAGACCTTTTGTACATAAAAATCACAAGGTACTTGATACAGTCTGCTGTAAAAACTACAACTAAACACTGACCCACATTTATAAGGTGCCAAAAGATGCGGAATTTGGTCAGGCATCGGCAACTGTTGAAAAATTGCAAATTTCCCTGGTTTCCATGGAGTAAGAACGGTTGCTGTGCACGTGATTATGACATCAATGATCATTCAATTGTCACTACAGCCAAAAGTATTGGTCGGAGAGCAACGCAGATTGCACCATTCGATTTCTCGTCACAAAATACGTCGGATTAGCCTCTTACCAGCAGCACTGGAACAGTTTTTCCACTTTTGCATTTTTGCCTGGTCTTTTTGTTAATTGAAATCGGCTACACTGTACTCTGTACAATCGCGACTGGTCATTACTATATTCAACTTTTGATTATAAGTTATGTGCCCTTCGGTAGCCCAGAAGACCTGAAATCTTTGGGCTAAGCCCATTTAACTCACCCAGCAATTGCCTTACTTCTAAGTGCAAGACAATCTCAATGTCTTTATTTACGTGTAGAAAAAACACACCTTTTGTACATAAAAATCACAAGGTACTTGATACAGTCTGCTGTAAAAAGTACAACTAAACACTGACCCACATGAATAAGGTACCAAAAGATGCAGAATTGAGCCAGGTATAGGCAAGTGTTGAAAAATTGCAAATTTCCCTGGTTTCCATGGAGTAAAAGCCGTTGCTGGGCACGTGATTATGACATCAATGATCATTCAATTGTCACTACAGCCAAAAGTATTGGTCGGAGAGCAACGCGGTTTGCACCATTCGATTTGTCGTCACAAAATACGTTGGATTAGCCTCTTTCCAGCAGCAGTGGAACAATTTTTCGAATTTTGCATTTTTACCTGGTATTTTTGTTAATTGAAATCGGTTACACTGTACTATGTACCATCGCGACTGGTCATTACTATATTCAACCTTTGACTATATGTTATGTGCCCTTAGGTAGCCCAGAAGACGTCAAATCTTTGGGATAAGCCCATTTAACTCACCCAGCAATTGTCTTACTTCTAAGTCCAAGACAATCTCAATGTCTTTATCTACGTGTAAAAAAACCAGACCATTTGTACATAAAAAACACAAGGTACTTGATACAGTCTGCTGTAAAATGTACAACTAAACACTGACCCACATTTATAAGGTGCCAAAAGATGAGGTTTGCACCATTCGATTTCTCGTCGCAAAATACGTCGGATTAGCCTCTTACCAGCAGCACTGGAACAGTTTTTCCACTTTTGCATTTTTGCCTGGTCTTTTTGTTAATTGAAATCGGCTACACTGTACTCTGTACAATCGCGACTGGTCATTACTATATTCAACTTTTGACTATAAGTTATGTGCCCTTCTGTAGCCCAGAAGACCTGAAATCTTTGGGCTAAGCCCATTTAACTCACCCAGCAAATGTCTTATTTCTAAGTCCAAGACAATCTCAATGTGTTTATCTACGTGTAAAAAAACCACACCATTTGTACATAAAAAACACAAGCTACTTGATACAGTCTGCTGTAAAAAGTACAACTAAACACTGACCCACATTTATAAGGTGCCAAAAGATGCGGAATTGGGCCAGGCATCGGCAGCTGTTAAAATATTGCAAATATCCCTGGTTTCCATGGAGTAAGAGCCGTTGCTGGGCACGTGATTATGACATCAATGATTATTGAATTGTCGCCACAGCCAAAAGTATTGGTTGGAGAGCAACGCGGATTGCACCATTCGATTTCTCGTCACAAAATACATCGGATTAGCCTCTTATCAGCAGCACTGGAACATTTTTTCCACTTATGCATTTTTGCCTGGTCTTTTTGTTAATTGAAATCGGCTACACTGTACTATGTACCATCGCGACTGGTCATTACTATATTCAACTTTTGACTATAAGTTATGTGCCCTTCGGTAGTCCAGAAGACCTAAAATCTTTGGGCTAAGCCCATTTAACTCACCCAGCAATTGCCTTACTTCTAAGTGCAAGACAATCTCAATGCCTTTATCTACGTGTAGAAAAACCACACCATTTGTACGTAAAAAACACAAGGTACTTGAGACAGTCTGCTGTAAAAAGTACAACTGAACACTGACCCACTACAGTAAGGTGCCAAAAGATGCGGAATTGAGCCAGGCATCGGCAGCTGTTGAAAAATTGAAAATATCCCTGGTTTCCATGGAGTAAGAGCCGTTGCTGGGCACGTGATTATGACATAAATGATCATTCAATTGTCACTACAGCCAAAAGTATTGGTCGGAGAGCAACGCGGATTGCACCATTCGATTTCTCGTCACAAAATACGTCGGATTAGCCTCTTACCAGCAGCACTGGAACAGTTTTCCCACTTTTGCATTTTTGCCTGGTCTTTTTGTTAATTGAAATCGGCTACACTGTACTCTGTACAATCGCGACTGGTCATTACTATATTCAACTTTTGACTATAAGTTATGTGCCCTTCGGTAGCCCAGAAGACGTCAAATCTTTGGGCTAAGCGCATTTAACTCACCCAGCAATTGTGTTACTTCTAAGTGCAAGACAATCTCAATGTCTTTATTTACGTGTAGAAAAAACAGACCTTTTGTACATAAAAATCAGAAGGTACTTGATACAGTCTGCTGTAAAAACTACAACTAAACACTAACCCACATTTATAAGGTGCCAAAAGATGCGGAATTTGGTCAGGCTTCGGCAACTGTTGAAAAATTGCAAATTTCCCTGGTTTCCATGGAGTAAGAACGGTTGCTTGGCACGTGATTATGACATCAATGATCATTCAATTGTCACTACAGCCAAAAGTATTGGTCGGAGAGCAACGCGGTTTGCACCATTCGATTTCTCGTCACAAAATACGTCGGATTAGTATCTTACCAGCAGCACTGGAACAGTTTTTCCACTTTTGCATTTTTGCCTGGTCTTTTTGTTAATTGAAATCGGCTACACTGTACTCTGTACAATCGCGACTGGTCATTACTATATTCAACTTTTGACTATAAGTTATGTGCCCTTCGGTAGCCCAGAAGACCTGAAATCTTTGGGCCAAGCCCATTTAACTCACCCAGCAATTGTCTTACTTCTAAGTCCAAGACAATGTCAATGTCTTTATCTACGTGTAGAAAAACCACACCATTTGTACATAAAAATCACAAGGTACATGATACAGTCTGCTGTAAAAAGTACAACTTAACACTGACCCACATTTATAAGGTGCCAAAAGATGCGGAATTGGGCCAGGCATCGGCAGCTGTTAAAAAATTGCAAATATCCCTGGTTTCCATGGAGTAACAGCCGTTGCTGGGCACGTGATTATGACATCAATGATATTTGAAGTGTCGCTACAGCCAAAAGTATTGGTCGGAGAGCAACGCGGTTTGTACCATTCGATTTCTCGTCACAAAATACGTCGGATTAGCCTCTTACCAGCAGCACTGGAACAGTTTTTCCACATTTGCATTTTTGCCTGATCTTTTTGTTAATTGAAATCGGCTACACTGTACTCTGTACAATCGCGACTGGTCATTACTATATTCAACTTTTGACTATAAGTTATGTGCCCTTCGGTAGCCCAGAAGACCTGAAATCTTTGGGCTAAGCCCATTTAACTCACCCAGCAATTGCCTTACTTCTAAGTGCAAGACAATCTCAATGTCTTTATTTACGTGTAGAAAAAACACACCTTTTGTACATAAAAATCACAAGGTACTTGATACAGTCTGCTGTAAAAAGTACAACTAAACACTGACCCACATGAATAAGGTACCAAAAGATGCGGAATTGAGCCAGGTATAGGCAGCTGTTGAAAAATTGCAAATTTCCCTGGTTTCCATGGAGTAAAAGCCGTTGCTGGGCACGTGATTATGACATCAATGATCATTTAATTGTCACTACAGCCAAAAGTATTGGTCGGAGAGCAACGCGGTTTGCACCATTCGATTTGTCGTCACAAAATACGTTGGATTAGCCTCTTTCCAGCAGCACTGGAACAATTTTTCGAATTTTGCATTTTTACCTGGTATTTTTGTTAATTGAAATCGGTTACACTGTACTATGTACCATCGCGACTGGTCATTACTATATTCAACTTTTGACTATAAGTTATGTGCCCTTCTGTAGCCCAGAAGACCTGAAATCTTTGGGCTAAGCCCATTTAACTCACCCAGCAAATGTCTTATTTCTAAGTCCAAGACAATCTCAATGTGTTTATCTACGTGTAAAATAACCACACCATTTGTACATAAAAAACACAAGGTACTTGATACAGTCTGCTGTAAAAAGTACAACTAAACACTGACCCACATTTATAAGGTGCCAAAAGACGCGGAATTGGGCCAGGCATCGGCAGCTGTTAAAATATTGCAAATATCCCTGGTTTCCATGGAGTAAGAGCCGTTGCTGGGCACGTGATTATGACATCAATGATTATTGAATTGTCGCCACAGCCAAAAGTATTGGTTGGAGAGCAACGCGGTTTGCACCATTCGATTTCTCGTCACAAAATACGTCGGATTAGCCTCTTATCAGCAGCACTGGAACATTTTTTCCACTTTTGCATTTTTGCCTGGTCTTTTTGTTAATTGAAATCGGCTACACTGTACTCTGTACAATCGCGACTGGTCATTACTATATTCAACTTTTGACTATAAGTTATGTGCCCTTCGGTAGCCCAGAAGACCTGAAATCTTTGGGCCAAGCCCATTTAACTCGCCCAGCAATTGTCTTACTTCTAAGTCCAAGACAATCTCAATGTCTTTATCTACGTGTAGAAAAACCAGACCATTTGTACATGAAAAACACAAGGTACTTGATACAGTCTGCTGTAAAAAGTACAACTGAACACTGACCCACTTCAGTAAGGTGCCAAAAGATGCGGAATTGAGCCAGGCATCGGCAGCTGTTGACAAATTGCAAATTTCCCTGGTTTCCATGGAGTAAGAGCCGTTGCTGGGCACGTGATTATGACATAAATGATCATTCAATTGTCGCTACAGCCAAAAGTATTGGTCGGAGAGCAACGCGGATTGCACCATTCGATTTCTCGTCACAAAATACGTCGGATTAGCCTCTTACTAGTAGCACTGGAACAATTTTTCCACTTTTGCATTTTTGCCTGGTGTTTTTATTAATTGAAACCGGCTACACTGTACTCTGTACAATCGCAACTGGTCATTACTATATTCAACTTTTGACTATAAGTTATGTGCCCTTCGGTAGCCCAGAAGACGTCAAATCTTTGGGCTAAGCCCATTTAACTCACCCAGCAATTGCCTTACTTCTAAGTCGAAGACAATCTCAATGTCTTTATCTACGTGTAGAAAAACCACACCATTTGTACATGAAAAACACAAGGTACTTGATACAGTCTGCTGTAAAAAGTACAACTGAACACTGACCCACTTCAGTAAGGTGCCAAAAGATTCGGAATTGGGCCAGGCATCGGCAGCTGTTGACAAATTGCAAATTTCCCTGGTTTCCATGGAGTAAGAGCCGTTTCTAGGCAAGTGATGTTGTCATCAATGATCATTCAATTGTCGCTACAGCCAAAAGTATTGGTCGGAGAGCAACGCGGATTGCACCATTCGATTTCTCGTCACAAAATACGTCGGATTAGCCTCTTACTAGTAGCACTGTAACAGTTTTTCCACTTTTGCATTTTTGCCTGGTCTTTTTGTTAATTGAAATCGGCTACACTGTACTCTGTACAATCGCGACTGGTCATTACTACATTCAACTTTTGACTATAAGTTATGTGCCCTTCGGTAGCCCAGAAGACGTCAAATCTTTGGGCTAAGCCCATTTAACTCACCCAGCAATTGTCTTACTTCTAAGTCCAAGACAATCTCAATGTCTTTATTTACGTGTAGAAAAACCACACCATTTGTACATAAAAAACACAATGTACTTGATACAGCCTGCTGTAAAAAGTACAACTAAACACTGACCCACATTTATAAGGTGCCAAAAGATGCGGAATTGGGCCAGGCATCGGCAGCTGTTAAAAAATTGCAAATATCCCTGGTTTCCATGGAGTAAGAGCCGTTGCTGGGCACGTGATTATGACATAAATGATCATTCAATTGCCGCTACAGCCAAAAGTATTCGTCGGAGAGCAACGCGGTTTGCACCATTCGATTTCTCGTCACAAAATACGTCGGATTAGCTTCTTACCAGCAGCACTTTAACAGTTTTTCCACTTTTGCATTTTTGCCTGGTCTTTTTGTTAATTGAAATCGGCTACACTGTACTGTGTACAATCGCGACTGGTCATTACCATATTCAACTTTTGACTATAAGTTATGTGCCCTTCGGTAGCCCAGAAGACCTGAAATCTTTGGGCCAAGCCCATTTAACTCACCCAGCAAATGCCTTACTTCTAAGTCCAAGACAATCTCAATGTCTTTATCTACGTGTAGAAAAACCACACCATTTGTACGTGAATAAAACAAGGTACTTGATACAGTCTGCTGTAAAAAGTACAACTGACCACAGACCCACATGAATAAGGTGCCAAAAGATGCGGAATTGGGCCAGGCATCGGCAGTTGTTGAAAAATTGCAAATTTCCCTGGTTTCCATGGAGTAAGAGCCGTTGCTGTGCACGTGATTATGACATAAATGCTCATTCAATTGTCACTACAGCCAAAAGTATTGGTCGGAGAGCAACGCGGTTTGCACCATTCGATTTGTCGTCACAAAATACGTCGGATTAGCCTCCTACCAGCAGCACTGGAACAGTTTTTCCACATTTGCATTTTTGCCTGGTCTTTTTCTTAATTGAAATCGGCTACACTGTACTCTGTACAATCGCAACTGGTCATTACTATATTCAACTTTTGACTATAAGTTATGTGCCCTTCGGTAGCCCAGAAGACCTGAAATCTTTGGGCTAAGCCCATTTAACTCACCCAGCAATTGTCTTACTTCTAAGTCCAAGACAATCTCAATGTCTTTATCTACGTGTAGAAAAACCACACCATTTGTACATAAAAAAACACAAGGTACTTGATACAGTCTGCTGTAAAAAGTACAACTAAATACTGACCCACATTTATAAGGTGCCAAAAGATGCGGAATTGGGCCAGGCATCGGCAGCTGTTAAAAAATTGCAAATATCCCTGGTTTCCATGGAGTAAGAGCCGTTGCTGTGCACGTGATTATGACATCAATGATCATTCAATTGTCACTACAGGCAAAAGTATTGGTCGGAGAGCAACGCGGTTTGCACCATTCGATTTCTCGTCACAAAATACGTCGGATTAGCCTCTTACCAGCAGCACTGGAACAGTTTTTCCACTTTTGCATTTTTGCCTGGTCTTTTTCTTAATTGAAATCGGCTACACTGTACTCTGTACAATCGCGACTGGTCATTACTATATTCAACTTTTGACTATAAGTTATGTGCCCTTCGGTAGCCCAGAAGACGTCAAATCTTTGGGCTAAGCCCATTTAACTCACCCAGCAATTGCCTTACTTCTAAGTGCAAGACAATCTCAATGTCTTTATCTACGTGTAGAAAAACCACACCATTTGTACATGAAAAACACAAGGTACTTGATACAGTCTGCTGTAAAAAGTACAACTGAACACTGACCCACTTCAGTAAGGTGCCAAAAGATGCGGAATTGGGCCAGGCATCGGCAGCTGTTGAAAAATTGCAAATTTCCCTGGTTTCCATGGAGTAAGAGCCGTTGCTACGCACGTGATTATGACATAAATGATTATTTAATTGTCGCTACAGCTAAAAGTATTGGTCGGAGAGCAACGCGGATTGCACCATTCGACTTCTCGTCACAAAATACGTCGGATTAGCCTCTTGCCAGCAGCACTGGAACAGTTTTTCACTTTTGCATGTTTACCTGGTCTTTTTGCTAATTGAAATCGGCTACACTGTACTCTGTACAATCGCGACTGGTCATTACTATATTCAACTTTTGACTATAAGTTATGTGCCCTTCAGTAGCCCAGAAGACCTGAAATCTTTGGGCCAAGCCCATTTAACTCACCCAGCAATTGTCTTACTTCTAAGTCCAAGACAATGTCAATGTCTTTATATACGTGTAGAAAAACCACACCATTTGTACATAAAAATCACAAGGTACTTGATACAGTCTGCTGTAAAAAGTACAACTAAACACTGACCCACATTTATAAGGTGCCAAAAGATGCGGAATTTGGTCAGGCATCGGCAACTGTTGAAAAATTGCAAATTTCCCTGGTTTCCATGGAGTAAGAACGGTTGCTGTGCACGTGATTATGACATCAATGATCATTCAATTGTCACTACAGCCAAAAGTATTGGTCGGAGAGCAACGCAGATTGCACCATTCGATTTCTCGTCACAAAATACGTCGGATTAGCCTCTTACCAGCAGCACTGGAACAGTTTTTCCACTTTTGCATTTTTGCCTGGTCTTTTTGTTAATTGAAATCGGCTACACTGTACTCTGTACAATCGCGACTGGTCATTACTATATTCAACTTTTGATTATAAGTTATGTGCCCTTCGGTAGCCCAGAAGACCTGAAATCTTTGGGCTAAGCCCATTTAACTCACCCAGCAATTGCCTTACTTCTAAGTGCAAGACAATCTCAATGTCTTTATTTACGTGTAGAAAAAACACACCTTTTGTACATAAAAATCACAAGGTACTTGATACAGTCTGCTGTAAAAAGTACAACTAAACACTGACCCACATGAATAAGGTACCAAAAGATGCAGAATTGAGCCAGGTATAGGCAAGTGTTGAAAAATTGCAAATTTCCCTGGTTTCCATGGAGTAAAAGCCGTTGCTGGGCACGTGATTATGACATCAATGATCATTCAATTGTCACTACAGCCAAAAGTATTGGTCGGAGAGCAACGCGGTTTGCACCATTCGATTTGTCGTCACAAAATACGTTGGATTAGCCTCTTTCCAGCAGCAGTGGAACAATTTTTCGAATTTTGTATTTTTACCTGGTCTTTTTGTTAATTGAAATCGGTTACACTGTACTATGTACCATCGCGACTGGTCATTACTATATTCAACTTTTGACTATATGTTATGTGCCCTTAGGTAGCCCAGAAGACGTCAAATCTTTGGGATCAGCCCATTTAACTCACCCAGCAATTGTCTTATTTCTAAGTGCAAGACAATCTCAATGTCTTTATCTACGTGTAAAATAACCAGACCATTAGTACATAAAAAACACAAGGTACTTGATACAGTCTGCTGTAAAATGTACAACTAAACACTGACCCACATTTATAAGGTGCCAAAAGATGAGGTTTGCACCATTCGATTTCTCGTCGCAAAATACGTCGGATTAGCCTCTTACCAGCAGCACTGGAACAGTTTTTCCACTTTTGCATTTTTGCCTGGTCTTTTTGTTAATTGAAATCGGCTACACTGTACTCTGTACAATCGCGACTGGTCATTACTATATTCAACTTTTGACTATAAGTTATGTGCCCTTCTGTAGCCCAGAAGACCTGAAATCTTTGGGCTAAGCCCATTTAACTCACCCAGCAATTGTCTTATTTCTAAGTCCAAGACAATCTCAATGTGTTTATCTACGTGTAAAAAAACCACACCATTTGTACATAAAAAACACAAGGTACTTGATACTGTCTGCTGTAAAAAGTACAACTAAACACTGACCCACATTTATAAGGTGCCAAAAGATGCGGAATTGGGCCAGGCATCGGCAGCTGTTAAAAAATTGCAAATATCCATGGTTTCCATGGAGTAAGAGCCGTTGCTGGGCACGTGATTATGACATAAATGATCATTCAATTGGTGCTACAGCCAAAAGTATTGGTCGGAGAGCAACGCGGTTTGCACCATTCGATTTCTCGTCACAAAATACGTCGGATTAGTTTCTTACCAGCAGCACTGGAACAGTTTTTCCACTTTTGAATTTTTGCCTGGTCTTTTTGTTAATTGAAATCGGCTACACTGTACTCTGTACAATCGCGACTGGTCATTACTATATTCAACTTTTGACTATAAGTTATGTGCCCTTCGGTAGCCCAGAAGACCTGAAATCTTTGGGCCAAGCCCATTTAACTCACCCAGCAATTGTCTTACTTCTAAGTCCAAGACAATCTCAATGTCTTTATCTACGTGTAGAAAAACCAGACCATTTGTACATAAAAAACACAAGGTACTTGATACAGTCTGCTGTAAAAAGTACAACTAAACACTGACCGACATTTATAAGGTGCCAAAAGATGCGGAATTGGGCCAGGCATCGGCAGCTGTTAAAAAATTGCAAATATCCCTGGTTTCCATGGAGTAAGAGCCGTTGCTGGGCACGTGATTTTGACATCAATAATCATTCAATGGTCGCTACAGCCAAAAGTATTGGTCGGAGAGAAACGCGGTTTGCACCATTCGATTTCTCGTCACAAAATACGTCGGATTAGCCTCTTACCAGCAGCACTGGAACAGTTTTTCCACTTTTGCATTTTTGCCTGGTCTTTTTGTTAATTGAAATCGGCTACACTGTACTATGTACCATCGCGACTGGTCATTACTATATTCAACTTTTGACTATATGTTATGTGCCCTTCGGTAGCCCAGAAGACGTCAAATCTTTGGGCTAAGCCCATTTAACTCACCCAGCAATTGCCTTACTTCTAAGTCGAAGACAATCTCAATGTCTTTATCTACGTGTAGAAAAAACCAGACCATTTGTACATAAAAAACACAAGGTACTTGATACAGTCTGCTGTAAAAAGTACAACTGAACACTGACCCACTTAAGTAAGGTGCCAAAAGATGCGGAATTGAGCCAGGCATCGGCAGCTGTTGAAAAATTGCAAATTTCCCTGGTTTCCATGGAGTAAGAGCCGTTGCTGGGCACGTGATTATGACATAAATAATCATTCAATTGTCACTACAGCCAAAAGTATTGGTCGGAGAGCAACGCGGTTTGCACCATTTGATTTCTCGTCACAAAATACGTCGGATTAGCCTCTTACCAGCAGCACTGGAACAGTTTTTCCACTTTTGCATTTTTGCCTGGTCTTTTTGTTAATTGAAACCGGCTACACTGTACTCTGTACAATCGAGACTGGTCATTACTATATTCAACTTTTGACTATAAGTTATGTGCCCTTAGGTAGTCCAGAAGACCTGAAATCTTTGGTCCAAGCCCATTTAACTCACCCAGCAATTGTCTTACTTCTAAGTCCAAGACAATCTCAATGTCTTTATCTACGTGTAGAAAAACCAGACCATTTTTACATAAAAAACACAAGGTACTTGATACAGTAAAAAGTACAACTGAACACTGACCCACATTTATAAGGTGCCAAAAGATGCGGAATTGGGCCAGGCATCGGCAGCTGTTAAAAAATTGCAAATATCCATGGTTTCCATGGAGTAAGAGCCGTTGCTGGGCACGTGATTATGACATAAATGATCATTCAATTGTCGCTACAGCCAAAAGTATTGGTCGGAGAGCATCGCGGATTGCACCATTCGATTTGTCGTCACAAAATACGTCGGATTAGCCTCTTCCCAGCAGCACTGGAACAGTTTTTCCACTTTTGCATTTTTGCCTGGTCTTTTTGTTAATTGAAATCGGCTACACTGTACTCTGTACAATCGCGACTGGTCATTACTATATTCAACTTTTGACTATAAGTTATGTGCCCTTCGGTAGCCCAGAAGACCTGAAATCTTTGGGCTAAGCCCATTTAACTCGCCCAGCAATTGTCTTACTTCTAAGTGCAAGACAATCTCAATGTCTTTATCTACGTGTAGAGAAACCAGACCATTTGTACGTGAAAAACACAAGGTACTTAATACAGTCTGCTGTAAAAAGTACAACTGAACACTGACCCACTTCAGTAAGGTGCCAAAAGATGCGGAATTGAGCCAGGCATCGGCAGCTGTTGAAAAATTGCAAATTTCCCTGGTTTCCATGGAGTAAGAGCCGTTGCTGGGCACGTGATTATGACATCAATGATCATTCAATTGTCACTACAGCCAAAAGTATTGGTCGGAGAGCAACGCGGTTTGCACCATTCGATTTCTCGTCACAAAATACGTCGAATTAGCCTCTTACCAGCAGCACTGGAACAGTTTTTCCACTTTTGCATTTTTGCCTGGTCTTTTTGTTAATTGAAATCGGCTACACTGTACTGTGTACAATCGCTACTGGTCATTACTATATTCAACTTTTGACTATAAGTTATGTGCCCTTCGGTAGCCCAGAAGACCTGAAATCTTTGGGCTAAGACCATTTAACTCACCCAGCAATTGCCTTACTTCTAATTGCAAGACAATCTCAATGTCTTTATCTACGTGTAAAAAAAACCACACCATTTGTACATGAAAAACACAAGGTACTTGATACAGTCTGCTGTAAAAAGTACAACTGAACAATGACCCACTTCAGTAAGGTGCCAAACGATGCGGAATTGAGCCAGGCATCGGCAGCTGTTGAAAAATTCCAAATTTCCCTGGTTTCCATGGAGTAAGAGCCGTTGCTGGGCACGTGATTATGACATAAATGATCATTCAATTGTCACTACAGGCACCAGTATTAGTCGGAGAGCAACGCGGTTTGCACCATTCGATTTCTCGTCACAAAATATGTCAAATTAGCCTCTTACCAGCAGCACTGGAACAGTTTTTCCACTTTTGCATTTTTGCCTGGTCTTTTTGTTAATTGAAATCGGCTACAGAGTACTCTGTACAATCGCGACTGGTCATTACTATATTTAACTTTTGACTATAAGTTATGTGCCCTTCGGTAGCCCAGAAGACGTCAAATCTTTGGGCTAAGCCCATTTAACTCACCCAGCAATTGTCTTACTTCTAAGTCGAAGACAATCTCAATGTCTTTATCTACGTGTAGAAAAACCAGACCATTTGTACATGAAAAACACAAGGTACTTGATACAGTCTGCTGTAAAAAGTACAACTGAACACTGACCCACTTCAGTAAGGTGCCAAAAGATTTGGAATTGAGCCAGGCATCGGCAGCTGTTGAAAAATTGCAAATTTCCCTGCTTTCCATGGAGTAAGAGCCGTTGCTACGCACGTGATTATGACATAAATGATCATTCAATTGTCGCTACAGCCAAAAGTATTGGTCGGAGAGCAACGCGGATTGCACCATTCGATTTCTCGTCACAAAATACGTCGGATTAGCCTCTTACTAGTAGCACTGGAACAGTTTTTCCACTTTTGCATTTTTGCCTGGTCTTTTTGTTAATTGAAACCGGCTACACTGTACTCTGTACAATCGCGACTGGTCATTACTATATTCAACTTTTGACTATAAGTTATGTGCCCTTCGGTAGCCCAGAAGACCTGAAATCTTTGGACCAAGCCCATTTAACTCACCCAGCAATTGTCTTACTTCTAAGTCCAAGACAATCTCAATGTCTTTATCTACGTGTAGAAAAACCACACCATTTGTACATAAAAAACACAAGGTACTTGATACAGTCTGCTGTAAAAAGTACAACTGAACACTGACCCACTTCAGTAAGGTGCCAAAAGATGCGGAATTGAGCCAGGCATCGGCAGCTGTTGAAAAATTGCAAATTTCCCTGGTTTCCATGGAGTAAGAGCCGTTGCTGGGCACGTGATTATGACATCAATGATCATTCAATTGTCACTACAGCCAAAAGTATTGGTCGGAGAGCAACGGGGTTTGCACCATTCGATTTGTCGTCACAAAATACGTCGAATTAGCCTCTTACCAGCAGCACTGGAACAGTTTTTCCACTTTTGCATTTTTACCTGGTCTTTTTGTTAATTGAAATCGGCTATAGAGTACTCTGTACAATCGCGACTGGTCATTACTATATTCAACTTTTGACTATAAGTTATGTGCCCTTCGGTAGCCCAGAAGACGTCAAATCTTTGGGCTAAGCCCATTTAACTCACCCAGCAATTACCTTACTTCTAAGTGCAAGACAATCTCAATGTCTTTATCTACGTGTAGAAAAACCAGACCATTTGTACATAAAAAGCACAAGGTACTTGATACAGTCTGCTGTAAAAAGTACAACTAAATACTGACCCACATTTATAAGGTGCCAAAAGATGCGGAATTGGGCCAGGCATCGGCAGCTGTTAAAAAATTGCAAATATCCCTGGTTTCCATGGAGTAAGAGCCGTTGCTGGGCACGTGATTATGACATCAATGATCATTCAAATATCACTACAGGCAAAAGTATTGTTCGGAGAGCAACGCGGATTGCACCATTCGATTTCTCGTCACAAAATACGTCGGATTAGCCTCTTACCAGCAGCACTGGAACAATTTTTCCACTTTTGCATTTTTGCCTGGTCTTTTTGTTAATTGAAATCGGCTACACTGTACTATGTACCATCGCGACTGGTCATTACTATATTCAACTTTTGACTATATGTTATGTGCCCTTCGGTAGCCCAGAAGACGTCAAATCTTTGGGCTAAGCCCGTTTAACTCACCCAGCAATTGTCTTACTTCTAAGTCGAAGACAATCTCAATGTCTTTATCTACGTGTAGAAAAACCAGACCATTTGTACATAAAAAACACAAGGTACTTGATACAGTCTGCTGTAAAAAGTACAACTGAACACTGACCCACTTCAGTAAGGTGCCAAAAGATTTGGAATTGAGCCAGGCATCGGCAGCTGTTGAAAAATTGCAAATTTCCCTGGTTTCCATGGAGTAAGAGCCGTTGCTGGGCACGTGATTATGACATCAATGATCATTCAATTGTCACTACAGCCAAAAGTATTGGTCGGAGAGCAACGCGGTTTGCACCATTCGATTTGTCGTCACAAAATACGTCGAATTAGCCTCTTACCAGCAACACTGGAACAGTTTTTCCACTTTTGCATTTTTGCCTGGTCTTTTTGTTAATTGAAATCGGCTACACTGTACTCTGTACAATCGCTACTGGTCATTACTATATTTAACTTTTGACTATAAGTTATGTGCCCTTCGGTAGCCCAGAAGACCTGAAATCTTTGGGCTAAGCCCATTTAACTCACCCAGCAATTGCCTTACTTCTAAGTGCAAGACAATCTCAATGTCTTTATCTACGTGTAGAAAAACCAGACCATTTGTACGTGAAAAACACAAGGTACTTGATACAGTCTGCTGTAAAAAGTACAACTGAACACTGACCCACTTCAGTAAGGTGCCAAAAGATGCGGAATTGAGCCAGGCATCGGCAGCTGTTGAAAAATTGCAAATTTCCCTGGTTTCCATGGAGTAAGAGCCGTTGCTGGGCACGTGATTATGATATAAATGATCATTCAATTGTCACTACAGGCACCAGTATTAGTCGGAGAGCAACGCGGTTTGCACCATTCGATTTCTCGTCACAAAATACGTCGGATTAGCCTCTTACCAGCAGCACTGGAACAGTTTTTCCACTTTTGCATTTTTACCTGGTAATTTTGTTAATTGAAATCGGCTACACTGTACTCTGTACAATCGCGACTGGTCATTACCATATTCAACTTTTGACTATAAGTTATGTGCCCTTCGGTAGCCCAGAAGACGTCAAATCTTTGGGCTAAGCGCATTTAACTCACCCAGCAATTGTCTTACTTCTAACTCCAAGACAATCTCAATGTCTTTATCTACGTGTAGAAAAACCACACCATTTGTACATAAAAAACACAAGGTACTTGATACAGTCTGCTGTAAAAAGTACAACTAAACACTGACCCACTTCAGTAAGGTGCCAAAAGATTCGGAATTGAGCCAGGCATCGGCAGCTGTTGAAAAATTGCAAATTTCCCTGGTTTCCATGGAGTAAGAGCCGTTGCTGGGCACGTGATTATGACATCAATGATTATTAAATTGTCACTACAACCAAAAGTATTGGTCGGAGAGCAACGCGGTTTGCACCATTCGATTTCTCGTCACAAAATACGTCGAATTAGCCTCTTACCAGCAGCACTGGAACAGTTTTTCCACTTTTGCATTTTTGCCTGGTCTTTTTGTTAATTGAAATCGGCTACACTGTACTCTGTAGAATCGCTACTGGTCATTACTATATTCAACTTTTGACTATAAGTTATGTGCCCTTCGGTAGCCCAGAAGACCTGAAATCTTTGGGCTAAGCCCATTTAACTCGCCCAGCAATTGCCTTACTTCTAAGTGCAAGACAATCTCAATGTCTTTATCTACGTGTAGAGAAACCAGACCATTTGTACGTGAAAAACACAAGGTACTTGATACAGTCTGCTGTAAAAAGTACAACTGAACACTGACCCACTTCAGTAAGGTGCCAAAAGATGCGGAATTGAGCCAGGTATCGGCAGCTGTTGAAAAATTGCAAATTTCCCTGGTTTCCATGGAGTAAGAGCCGTTGCTGGGCACGTGATTATGACATAAATGATCATTCAATTGTCACTACAGGCACCAGTATTAGTCGGAGAGCAACGCGGCTTGCACCATTCGATTTCTCGTCACAAAATACGTCGGATTAGCCTCTTACCAGCAGCACTGGAACAGTTTTTCCACTTTTGCATTTTTACCTGGTCTTTTTGTTAATTGAAATCGGCTACAGAGTACTCTGTACAATCGCGACTGGTCATTACTATATTCAACTTTTGACTATAAGTTATGTGCCCTTCGGTAGCCTAGAAGACGTCAAATCTTTGGGCTAAGCCCATTTAACTCACCCAGCAATTGTCTTACTTCTAAGTCCAAGACAATCTCAATGTCTTTATCTACGTGTAGAAAAACCAGACCATTTGTACATAAAAAACACAAGGTACTTGATACAGTCTGCTGTAAAAAGTACAACTGACCACAGACCCACATGAATAAGGTGCCAAAAGATGCGGAATTGAGCCAGGTATCGGCAGCTGTTGAAAAATTGCAAATTTCCCTGGTTTCCATGGAGTAAGAGCCGTTGCTGGGCACGTGATTATGACATCAATGATCATTCAATTGTCACTACAGCCAAAAGTATTGGTCGGAGAGCAACGCGGTTTGCACCATTCGATTTGTCGTCACAAAATACGTCGAATTAGCCTCTTACCAGCAACACTGGAACAGTTTTTCCACTTTTGCATTTTTGCCTGGTCTTTTTGTTAATTGAAATCGGCTACACTGTACTCTGTACAATCGCTACTGGTCATTACTATTTTTAACTTTTGACTATAAGTTATGTGCCCTTCGGTAGCCCAGAAGACCTGAAATCTTTGGGCCAAGCCCATTTAACTCACCCAGCAATTGCCTTACTTCTAAGTGCAAGACAATCTCAATGTCTTTATCTACGTGTAGAAAAAGCAGACCATTTGTACATGAAAAACACAAGGTACTTGATACAGTCTGCTGTAAAAAGTACAACTGAACACTGACCCACTTCAGTAAGGTGCCAAAAGATGCGGAATTGAGCCAGGCATCGGGAGCTGTTGAAAAATTGCAAATTTCCCTGGTTTCCATGGAGTAAGAGCCGTTGCTGGGCACGCGATTATGACATCAATGATCATTCAATTGTCACTACAGGCAAAAGTATTGGTCGGAGAGCAACGGGGTTTGCACCATTCGATTTCTCGTCACAAAATACGTCGGATTAGCCTCTTACCAGCAGCACTCGAACAGTTTTTCCACTTTGCATTTTTACCTGGTCTTTTAGTTAATTGAAATCAGCTACACTGTACTATGTACAATCGCGACTGGTCATTACTATATTCAACTTTTGACTATAAGTTATGTGCCCTTCGGTAGCCCAGAAGACGTCAAATCTTTGGGCTAAGCCCATTTAACTCACCCAGCAATTGTCTTACTTCTAAGTCCAAGACAATCTCAATGTCTTTATCTACGTGTAGAAAAACCAGACCATTTGTACATAAAAAACACAAGGTACTTAATACAGTCTGCTGTAAAAAGTACAACTGAACACTGACCCACTTCAGTAAGGTGCCAAAAGATTCGGAATTGAGCCAGGTATTGGCAGCTGTTGAAAAATTGCAAATTTCCCTGGTTTCCATGGAGTAAGAGCCGTTGCTGGGCACGTGATTATGACATAAATGATCATTCAATTGTCACTACAGGCAAAAGTATTGGTCGGAGAGCAACGCGGTTTGCACCATTCGATTTGTCGTCACAAAACACGTCGGATTAGCCTCTTACCAGCAGCACTGGAACAATTTTTCCACTTTTGCATTTTTGCCTGGTCTTTTTGTTAATTGAAATCGGCTACACTGTACTATGTACCATTGCGACTGGTCATTACTATATTTAACTTTTGACTATAAGTTATGTGCCCTTTGGTAGCCCAGAAGACCTGAAATCTTTGGGCTAAGCCCATTTAACTCACCCAGCAATTGCCTTACTTCTAAGTGCAAGACAATCTCAATGTCTTTATCTACGTGTAGAAAAACCAGACCATTTGTACATAAAAAACACATGGTACTTGATACAGTCTGCTGTAAAAAGTACAACTAAATACTGACCCACATTTATAAGGTGCCAAAAGATGCGGAATTGGGCCAGGCATCGGCAGCTGTTAAAAAATTGCAAATATCCCTGGTTTCCATGGAGTAAGAGCCGTTGCTGTGCACGTGATTATGACATCAATGATCATTCAATTGTCACTACAGGCAAAAGTATTGTTCGGAGAGCAACGCGGTTTGCACCATTCGATTTCTCGTCACAAAATACGTCGGATTAGCCTCTTACCAGCAGCACTGGAACAATTTTTCCACTTTTGCATTTTTGCCTGGTCTTTTTCTTAATTGAAATCGGCTACACTGTACTATGTACCATCGCGACTGGTCATTACTATATTCAACTTTTGACTATATGTTATGTGCCCTTCGGTAGCCCAGAAGACGTCAAATCTTTGGGCTAAGCCCATTTAACTCACCCAGCAATTGTCTTACTTCTAAGTCCAAGACAATCTCAATGTCTTTATCTACGTGTAGAAAAAACACACCATTTGTACATAAAAAACACAAGGTACTTGATACAGTCTGCTGTAAAAAGTACAACTGAACACTGACCCACTTCAGTAAGGTGCCAAAAGATTTGGAATTGAGCCAGGCATCGGCAGCTGTTGAAAAATTGCAAATTTCCCTGGTTTCCATGGAGTAAGAGCCTTTGCTACGCACGTGATTATGACATAAATGATCATTCAATTGTCGCTACAGCCAAAAGTATTGGTCGGAGAGCAACGCGGATTGCACCATTCGATTTCTCGTCACATAATACGTCGGATTGGCCTCTTACTAGTAGCACTGGAACAGTTTTTCCACTTTTGCATTTTTGCCTGGTGTTTTTGTTAATTGAAACCGGCTACACTGTACTCTGCACAATCGCGACTGGTCATTACTATATTCAACTTTTGACTATAAGTTATGTGCCCTTCGGTAGCCCAGAAGACCTGAAATCTTTGGGCTAAGCCCATTTAACTCACCCAGCAATTGTCTTACTTCTAAGTCCAAGACAATCTCAATGTCTTTATCTACGTGTAGAAAAACCAGACCATTTGTACATAAAAAACACAAGGTACTTGATACAGTCTGCTGTAAAAAGTACAACTGAACACTGACCCACTTTAGTAAGGTGCCAAAAGATGCGGAATTGAGCCAGGCATCGGCAGCTGTTGAAAAATTGCAAATTTCCCTGGTTTCCATGGAGTAAGAGCCGTTGCTGGGCACGTGATTATGACATCAATGATCATTCAATTGTCACTACAGCCAAAAGTATTGGTCGGAGAGCAACGCGGATTGCACCATTCGATTTGTCGTCACAAAATACGTCGAATTAGCCTCTTACCAGCAACACTGGAACAGTTTTTCCACTTTTGCATTTTTGCCTGGTCTTTTTGTTAATTGAAATCGGCTACACTGTACTCTGTACAATCGCGACTGGTCATTACTATATTCAACTTTTGACTATAAGTTATGTGCCCTTCGGTAGCCCAGAAGACGTCAAATCTTTGGGCTAAGCCCATTTAACTCACCCAGCAATTGTCTTACTTCTAAGTCCAAGACAATCTCAATGTCTTTATCTACGCGTAGAAAAACCACACCATTTGTACATAAAAAACACAAGGTACTTGATACAGTCTGCTGTAAAAAGTACAACTGAACACTGACCCACTTCAGTAAGGTGCCAAAAGATTCGTAATTGAGCCAGGTATCGGCAGCTGTTGAAAAATTGCAAATTTCCCTGGTTTCCATGGAGTAAGAGCCGTTGCTGGGCACGTGATTATGACATAAATGATCATTCAATTGTCACTACAGGCAAAAGTATTGGTCGGAGAGCAACGCGGTTTGCACCATTCGATTTGTCGTCACAAAACACGTCGGATTAGCCTCTTACCAGCAGCACTGGAACAATTTTTCCAATTTTGCATTTTTGCCTGGTCTTTTTGCTAATTGAAATCGGCTAAACTGTACTATGTACCATTCCGACTGGTCATTACTATATTCAACTTTTGACTATATGTTATGTGCCTTTCGGTAGCCCAGAAGACGTCAAATCTTTGGGCTAAGCCCATTTAACTCACCCAGCAATTGCCTTACTTCTAAGTCGAAGACCGGCCCGGATAGCACAGTTGGTAGAGCGTCCGCTTCGGGACCGTAGATCCAGGATCAATCCTTGGTCGAGTCACACCTAAGACTTTAAAAGAGGAAGTTGTAACTTCCTCGCTTGGCGTTCAGCATGAAGGGGATAGTGCAACGACTGGTTGACCCGTATCAGTAGAATGGCTCGGGCGGGGCGGCTTTCTTGCCTTCGGTAAGTCGTCTCAGTGAAGCAGCACTAAATAAAAGAGCGGTGGAAATCCGTCCTGCAACAAGGAGGCACATTACACGTGCATGCACCCTAATGATTCCTTCGTCGTCATATGACTGAAAAATTGTTGAGTACGACGTTAAACCCCAAGCACTCACTCACTCACTCTAAGTCGAAGACAATCTCAATGTTTTTATCTAGGTGTAGAAAAACCACACCATTTGTACATGAAAAACACAAGGTACTTGATACAGTCTGCTGTAAAAAGTACAACTGAACACTGACCCACTGCAGTAAGGTGCCAAAAGATTTGGAATTGAGCCAGGCATCGGCAGCTGTTGAAAAATTGCAAATTTCCCTGGTTTCCATGGAGTAAGAGCCGTTGCTGGGCACGTGATTATGAAATAAATGATCATTCAATTGTCGCTACAGCCAAAAGATTGGTCGGAGAGCAACGCGGATTGCACCATTCGATTTCTCGTCACAAAATACGTCGGATTAGCCTCTTACTAGTAGCACTGGAACAGTTTTTTCCACTTTTGCATTTTTGCCTGGTCTTTTTGTTAATTGAAACCGGCTACACTGTACTCTGTACAATCGCGACTGGTCATTACTATATTCAACTTTTGACTATAAGTTATGTGCCCTTCGGTAGCCCAGAAGACCTGAAATCTTTGGGCCAAGCCCATTTAACTCACCCAGCAATTGTCTTACTTCTAAGTCGAAGACAATCTCAATGTCTTTATCTACGTGTAGAAAAACCACACCATTTGTACATAAAAAACACAAGGTACTTGATACATTCTGCTGTAAAAAGTACAACTGAACACTGACCCACTTCAGTAAGGTGCCAAAAGATGCGAAATTGAGCCAGGCATCGGCAGCTGTTGAAAAATTGCAAATTTCCCTGGTTTCCATGGAGTAAGAGACGTTGCTGGGCACGTGATTATGACATCAATGATCATTCAATTGTCACTACAGCCAAAAGTATTGGTCGGAGAGCAACGCGGATTGCACCATTCGATTTCTCGTCACAAAATACGTCGAATTAGCCTCTTACTAGCAGCACTGGAACAGTTTTTCCACTTTTGCATTTTTGCCTGGTCTTTTTGTTAATTGAAACCGGCTACACTGTACTCTGTACAATCGCGACTGGTCATTACTATATTCAACTTTTGACTATAAGTTATGTGCCCTTCGGTAGCCCAGAAGACCTGAAATCTTTGGGCCAAGCCCATTTAACTCACCCAGCAATTGTCTTACTTCTAAGTCCAAGACAATCTCAATGTCTTTATCTACGTGTAGAAAAACCAGACCATTTGTACATAAAAAACACAAGGTACTTGATACATTCTGCTGTAAAAAGTACAACTGAACACTGACCCACTTCAGTAAGGTGCCAAAAAATGCGAAATTGAGCCAGGCATCGGCAGCTGTTGAAAAATTGCAAATTTCCCTGGTTTCCATGGAGTAAGAGCCGTTGCTGGGCACGTGATTATGACATCAATGATCATTCAATTGTCACTACAGCCAAAAGTATTGGTCGGAGAGCAACGCGGATTGCACCATTCGATTTCTCGTCAGAAAATACGTCGAATTAGCCTCTTACCAGCAGCACTGGAACAGTTTTTCCACTTTTGCATTTTTGCCTGGTCTTTTTGTTAATTGAAATCGGCTACACTGTACTCTGTACAATCGCGACTGGTCATTACTATATTCAACTTTTGACTATAAGTTATGTGCCCTTCGGTAGCCCAGAAGACCTGAAATCTTTGGGCTCAGCCCATTTAACTCGCCCAGCAATTGCCTTACTTCTAAGTGCAAGACAATCTCAATGTCTTTATCTACGTGTAGGGAAACCAGACCATTTGTACGTGAAAAACACAAGGTACTTGATACAGTCTGCTGTAAAAAGTACAACTGAACACTGACCCACTTCAGTAAGGTGCCAAAAGATGCGGAATTGAGCCAGGCATCGGCAGCTGTTGAAAAATTGCAAATTTCCCTGGTTTCCATGGAGTAAGAGCCGTTGCTGGGCACGTCATTATGACATAAATGATCATTCAATTGTCACTACAGGCAAAAGTATTGGTCGGAGAGCAACGCGGTTTGCACCATTCGATTTCTCGTCACAAAATACGTCGGATTAGCCTCTTACCAGCCGCACTCGAACAATTTTTCCACTTTTGCATTTTTACCTGGTATTTTAGTTAATTGAAATCGGCTACACTGTACTCTGTACAATCGCGACTGGTCATTACTATATTCTACTTTTGACTATAAGTTATGTGCCCTTCGGTAGCCCAGAAGACGTCAAATCTTTGGGCTAAGCCCATTTAACTCACCCAGCAATTGCCTTACTTCTAAGTCGAAGACAATCTCAATGTCTTTATCTACGTGTAGAAAAACCACACCATTTGTACATGAAAAACACAAGGTACTTGATACAGTCTGCTGTAAAAAGTACAACTGAACACTGACCCACTTCAGTAAGGTGCCAAAAGATGCGGAATTGAGCCAGGCATCGGCAGCTGTTGACAAATTGCAAATTTCCCTGGTTTCCATGGAGTAAGAGCCGTTGCTGGGCACGTGATTATGACATAAATGATCATTCAATTGTCGCTACAGCCAAAAGTATTGGTCGGAGAGCAACGCGGATTGCACCATTCGATTTCTCGTCACAAAATACGTCGGATTAGTCTCTTACTAGTAGCACTGAAACAGTTTTTCCAATTTTGCATTTTTGCCTGGTCTTTTTGTTAATTGAAATCGGCTACACTGTACTCTGTACAATCGCGACTGGTCATTACTATATTCAACTTTTGACTATAAGTTATGTGCCCTTCGGTAGCCCAGAAGACCTGAAATCTTTGGGCTAAGCCCATTTAACTCACCCAGCAATTGCCTTACTTCTAAGTCCAAGACAATCTCAATGTCTTTATCTACGTGTAGAAAAACCAGACCATTTGTACATAAAAAACACAAGGTACTTGATACAGTCTGCTGTAAAAAGTACAACTAAATACTGACCCACATTTATAAGGTGCCAAAAGATGCGGAATTGGGCCAGGCATCGGCAGCTGTTAAAAAATTGCAAATATCCCTGGTTTCCATGGAGTAAGAGCCGTTGCTGTGCACGTGATTATGACATCAATGATCATTCAATTGTCACTACAGGCAAAAGTATTGTTCGGAGAGCAACGCGGTTTGCACCATTCGATTTCTCGTCACAAAATACGTCGGATTAGCCTCTTACCAGCAGCACTGGAACAATTTTTCCACTTTTGCATTTTTGCCTGGTCTTTTTGTTAATTGAAATCGGCTACACTGTACTCTGTACAATCGCGACTGGTCATTACTATATTCAACTTTTGACTATAAGTTATGTGCCCTTTGGCAGCCCAGAAGACGTCAAATCTTTGGCTAAGCCCATTTAACTCACCCAGCAATTGTCTTACTTCTAAGTCCAAGACAATCTCAATGTCTTTATCTACGTGTAGAAAAACCACACCATTTGTACATAAAAAACACAAGGTACTTGATACAGTCTGCTGTAAAAAGTACAACTGAACACTGACCCACTTCAGTAAGGTGACAAAAAATTCGGAATTGAGCCAGGTATCGGCAGCTGTTGAAAAATTGCAAATTTCCCTGGTTTCCATGGAGTAAGAGCCGTTGCTGGGCACGTGATTATGACATAAATGATCATTCAATTGTCACTACAGGCAAAAGTATTGGTCGGAGAGCAACGCGGTTTGCACCATTCGATTTGTCGTCACAAAATACGTCGGATTAGCCTCTTACTAGTAGCACTGAAACAGTTTTTCCACTTTTGCATTTTTGCCTGGTCTTTTTGTTAATTGAAATCGGCTACACTGTACTCTGTACAATCGCAACTGGTCATTACTATATTCAACTTTTGACTATAAGTTATGTGCCCTTCGGTAGCCCAGAAGACCTGAAATCTTTGGGCTAAGCCCATTTAACTCACCCAGCAATTGTCTTACTTCTAAGTCCAAGACAATCTCAATGTCTTTATCTACGTGTAGAAAAACCACACCATTTGTACATAAAAAAACACAAGGTACTTGATACAGTCTGCTGTAAAAAGTACAACTAAATACTGACCCACATTTATAAGGTGCCAAAAGATGCGGAATTGGGCCAGGCATCGGCAGCTGTTAAAAAATTGCAAATATCCCTGGTTTCCATGGAGTAAGAGCCGTTGCTGTGCACGTGATTATGACATCAATGATCATTCAATTGTCACTACAGGCAAAAGTATTGGTCGGAGAGCAACGCGGTTTGCACCATTCGATTTCTCGTCACAAAATACGTCGGATTAGCCTCTTACCAGCAGCACTGGAACAATTTTTCCACTTTTGCATTTTTGCCTGGTCTTTTTCTTAATTGAAATCGGCTACACTGTACTATGTACCATCGCGACTGGTCATTACTATATTCAACTTTTGACTATATGTTATGTGCCCTTCGGTAGCCCAGAAGACGTCAAATCTTTGGGCTAAGCCCATTTAACTCACCCAGCAATTGCCTTACTTCTAAGTGCAAGACAATCTCAATGTCTTTATCTACGTGTAGAAAAACCACACCATTTGTACATAAAAAACACAAGGTACTTGATACAGTCTGCTGTAAAAAGTACAACTGAACACTGACCCACTTCAGTAAAGTGCCAAAAGATTCGGAATTGAGCCAGGCATCGGCAGCTGTTGAAAAATTGCAAATTTCCCTGGTTTCCATGGAGTAAGAGCCGTTGCTACGCACGTGATTATGACATAAATGATCATTCAATTGTCACTACAGCCAAAAGTATTGGTCGGAGAGCAACGCGGATTGCACCATTCGATTTCTCGTCACAAAATACATCGGATAAGCCTCTTACTACTAGCACTGGAACAGTTTTTCCACTTTTGCATTTTTACCTGGTCTTTTTGTTAATTGAAACCGGCTACACTGTACTCTGTACAATCGCGACTGGTCATTACTATATTCAACTTTTGACTATAAGTTATGTGCCCTTCGGTAGCCCAGAAGACGTCAAATCTTTGGGCCAAGCCCATTTAACTCACCCAGCAATTGTCTTACTTCTAAGTCCAAGACAATCTCAATGTCTTTATCTACGTGTAGAAAAACCACACCATTTGTACATAAAAAACACAAGGTACTTGATACAGTCTGCTGTAAAAAGTACAACTGAACACTGACCCACTTCAGTAAGGTGCCAAAAGATGCGGAATTGAGCCAGGCATCGGCAGCTGTTGACAAATTGCAAATTTCCCTGGTTTCCATGGAGTAAGAGCCGTTGCTGGGCACGTGATTATGACATAAATGATCATTCAATTGTCGCTACAGCCAAAAGTATTGGTCGGAGAGCAACGCGGATTGCACCATTCGATTTCTCGTCACAAAATACGTCGGATTAGTCTCTTACTAGTAGCACTGAAACAGTTTTTCCAATTTTGCATTTTTGCCTGGTCTTTTTGTTAATTGAAATCGGCTACACTGTACTCTGTACAATCGCGACTGGTCATTACTATATTCAACTTTTGACTATAAGTTATGTGCCCTTCGGTAGCCCAGAAGACCTGAAATCTTTGGGCTAAGCCCATTTAACTCACCCAGCAATTGCCTTACTTCTAAGTCCAAGACAATCTCAATGTCTTTATCTACGTGTAGAAAAACCAGACCATTTGTACATAAAAAACACAAGGTACTTGATACAGTCTGCTGTAAAAAGTACAACTAAATACTGACCCACATTTATAAGGTGCCAAAAGATGCGGAATTGGGCCAGGCATCGGCAGCTGTTAAAAAATTGCAAATATCCCTGGTTTCCATGGAGTAAGAGCCGTTGCTGTGCACGTGATTATGACATCAATGATCATTCAATTGTCACTACAGGCAAAAGTATTGTTCGGAGAGCAACGCGGTTTGCACCATTCGATTTCTCGTCACAAAATACGTCGGATTAGCCTCTTACCAGCAGCACTGGAACAATTTTTCCACTTTTGCATTTTTGCCTGGTCTTTTTGTTAATTGAAATCGGCTACACTGTACTCTGTACAATCGCGACTGGTCATTACTATATTCAACTTTTGACTATAAGTTATGTGCCCTTTGGCAGCCCAGAAGACGTCAAATCTTTGGGCTAAGCCCATTTAACTCACCCAGCAATTGTCTTACTTCTAAGTCCAAGACAATCTCAATGTCTTTATCTACGTGTAGAAAAACCACACCATTTGTACATAAAAAACACAAGGTACTTGATACAGTCTGCTGTAAAAAGTACAACTGAACACTGACCCACTTCAGTAAGGTGACAAAAAATTCGGAATTGAGCCAGGTATCGGCAGCTGTTGAAAAATTGCAAATTTCCCTGGTTTCCATGGAGTAAGAGCCGTTGCTGGGCACGTGATTATGACATAAATGATCATTCAATTGTCACTACAGGCAAAAGTATTGGTCGGAGAGCAACGCGGTTTGCACCATTCGATTTGTCGTCACAAAATACGTCGGATTAGCCTCTTACTAGTAGCACTGAAACAGTTTTTCCACTTTTGCATTTTTGCCTGGTCTTTTTGTTAATTGAAATCGGCTACACTGTACTCTGTACAATCGCAACTGGTCATTACTATATTCAACTTTTGACTATAAGTTATGTGCCCTTCGGTAGCCCAGAAGACCTGAAATCTTTGGGCTAAGCCCATTTAACTCACCCAGCAATTGTCTTACTTCTAAGTCCAAGACAATCTCAATGTCTTTATCTACGTGTAGAAAAACCACACCATTTGTACATAAAAAAACACAAGGTACTTGATACAGTCTGCTGTAAAAAGTACAACTAAATACTGACCCACATTTATAAGGTGCCAAAAGATGCGGAATTGGGCCAGGCATCGGCAGCTGTTAAAAAATTGCAAATATCCCTGGTTTCCATGGAGTAAGAGCCGTTGCTGTGCACGTGATTATGACATCAATGATCATTCAATTGTCACTACAGGCAAAAGTATTGGTCGGAGAGCAACGCGGTTTGCACCATTCGATTTCTCGTCACAAAATACGTCGGATTAGCCTCTTACCAGCAGCACTGGAACAATTTTTCCACTTTTGCATTTTTGCCTGGTCTTTTTCTTAATTGAAATCGGCTACACTGTACTATGTACCATCGCGACTGGTCATTACTATATTCAACTTTTGACTATATGTTATGTGCCCTTCGGTAGCCCAGAAGACGTCAAATCTTTGGGCTAAGCCCATTTAACTCACCCAGCAATTGCCTTACTTCTAAGTGCAAGACAATCTCAATGTCTTTATCTACGTGTAGAAAAACCACACCATTTGTACATAAAAAACACAAGGTACTTGATACAGTCTGCTGTAAAAAGTACAACTGAACACTGACCCACTTCAGTAAAGTGCCAAAAGATTCGGAATTGAGCCAGGCATCGGCAGCTGTTGAAAAATTGCAAATTTCCCTGGTTTCCATGGAGTAAGAGCCGTTGCTACGCACGTGATTATGACATAAATGATCATTCAATTGTCACTACAGCCAAAAGTATTGGTCGGAGAGCAACGCGGATTGCACCATTCGATTTCTCGTCACAAAATACATCGGATAAGCCTCTTACTACTAGCACTGGAACAGTTTTTCCACTTTTGCATTTTTACCTGGTCTTTTTGTTAATTGAAACCGGCTACACTGTACTCTGTACAATCGCGACTGGTCATTACTATATTCAACTTTTGACTATAAGTTATGTGCCCTTCGGTAGCCCAGAAGACGTCAAATCTTTGGGCCAAGCCCATTTAACTCACCCAGCAATTGTCTTACTTCTAAGTCCAAGACAATCTCAATGTCTTTATCTACGTGTAGATAAACCACACCATTTGTACATAAAAAACACAAGGTACTTGATACAGTCTGCTGTAAAAAGTACAACTGAACACTAATCCACTTCAGTAAGGTGACAAAAAATTCGGAATTGAGCCAGGTATCGGCAGCTGTTGAAAAATTGCAAATTTCCCTGGTTTCCATGGAGTAAGAGCCGTTGCTGGGCACGTGATTATGACATAAATGATCATTCAATTGTCACTACAGGCAAAAGTATTGGTCGGAGAGCAACGCGGTTTGCACCATTCGATTTGTCGTCACAAAATACGTCGGATTAGCCTCTTACTAGTAGCACTGAAACAGTTTTTCCACTTTTGCATTTTTGCCTGGTCTTTTTGTTAATTGAAATCGGCTACACTGTACTCTGTACAATCGCAACTGGTCATTACTATATTCAACTTTTGACTATAAGTTATGTGCCCTTCGGTAGCCCAGAAGACCTGAAATCTTTGGGCTAAGCCCATTTAACTCACCCAGCAATTGTCTTACTTCTAAGTCCAAGACAATCTCAATGTCTTTATCTACGTGTAGAAAAACCACACCATTTGTACATAAAAAAACACAAGGTACTTGATACAGTCTGCTGTAAAAAGTACAACTAAATACTGACCCACATTTATAAGGTGCCAAAAGATGCGGAATTGGGCCAGGCATCGGCAGCTGTTAAAAAATTGCAAATATCCCTGGTTTCCATGGAGTAAGAGCCGTTGCTGTGCACGTGATTATGACATCAATGATCATTCAATTGTCACTACAGGCAAAAGTATTGGTCGGAGAGCAACGCGGTTTGCACCATTCGATTTCTCGTCACAAAATACGTCGGATTAGCCTCTTACCAGCAGCACTGGAACAATTTTTCCACTTTTGCATTTTTGCCTGGTCTTTTTCTTAATTGAAATCGGCTACACTGTACTATGTACCATCGCGACTGGTCATTACTATATTCAACTTTTGACTATATGTTATGTGCCCTTCGGTAGCCCAGAAGACGTCAAATCTTTGGGCTAAGCCCATTTAACTCACCCAGCAATTGCCTTACTTCTAAGTGCAAGACAATCTCAATGTCTTTATCTACGTGTAGAAAAACCACACCATTTGTACATAAAAAACACAAGGTACTTGATACAGTCTGCTGTAAAAAGTACAACTGAACACTGACCCACTTCAGTAAAGTGCCAAAAGATTCGGAATTGAGCCAGGCATCGGCAGCTGTTGAAAAATTGCAAATTTCCCTGGTTTCCATGGAGTAAGAGCCGTTGCTACGCACGTGATTATGACATAAATGATCATTCAATTGTCACTACAGCCAAAAGTATTGGTCGGAGAGCAACGCGGATTGCACCATTCGATTTCTCGTCACAAAATACATCGGATAAGCCTCTTACTACTAGCACTGGAACAGTTTTTCCACTTTTGCATTTTTACCTGGTCTTTTTGTTAATTGAAACCGGCTACACTGTACTCTGTACAATCGCGACTGGTCATTACTATATTCAACTTTTGACTATAAGTTATGTGCCCTTCGGTAGCCCAGAAGACGTCAAATCTTTGGGCCAAGCCCATTTAACTCACCCAGCAATTGTCTTACTTCTAAGTCCAAGACAATCTCAATGTCTTTATCTACGTGTAGATAAACCACACCATTTGTACATAAAAAACACAAGGTACTTGATACAGTCTGCTGTAAAAAGTACAACTGAACACTAATCCACTTCAGTAAGGTGCCAAAAGATGCGGAATTGAGCCAGGCATCGGCAGCTGTTGAAAATTTGCAAATTTCCCTGGTTTCCATGGAGTAAGAGCCGTTGCTGGGCACGTGATTATGACATAAATGATCATTCAATTGTCACCACAGCCAAAAGTATTGGTCGGAGAGCAACGCGGTTTGCACCATTCGATTTCTCGTCACAAAATACGTCGGATTAGTCTCTTACTAGTAGCACTGAAACAGTTTTTCCACTTTTGCATTTATGCCTGGTCTTTTTGTTAATTGAAATCGGCTACACTGTACTCTGTACAATCGCGACTGGTCATTACTATATTCAACTTTTGACTATAAGTTATGTGCCCTTCGGTAGCCCAGAAGACCTGAAATCTTTGGGCTAAGCCCATTTAACTCACCCAGCAATTGTCTTACTTCTAAGTCCAAGACAATCTCAATGTCTTTATCTACGTGTAGAAAAACCAGACCATTTGTACATAAAAACACAAGGTACTTGATACAGTCTGCTGTAAAAAGTACAACTGAACACTGACCCACTTCAGTGAGGTGCCAAAAGATGCGGAATTGAGCCAGGCATCGGCAGCTGTTGAAAAATTGCAAATTTCCCTGGTTTCCATGGAGTAAGAGCCGTTGCTGGGCACGTGATTATGACATCAATGATCATTCAATTGTCACTACAGCCAAAAGTATTGGTCGGAGAGCAACGCGGTTTGCACCATTCGATTTGTCGTCACAAAATACGTCGAATTAGCCTCTTACCAGCAACACTGGAACAGTTTTTCCACTTTTGCATTTTTGCCTGGTCTTTTTGTTAATTGAAATCGGCTACACTGTACTCTGTACAATCGCGACTGGTCATTACTATATTCAACTTTTGACTATAAGTTATGTGCCCTTTGGTAGCCCAGAAGACCTGAAATCTTTGGGCTAAGCCCATTTAACTCACCCAGCAATTGCCTTATTTCTAAGTGCAAGACAATCTCAATGTCTTTATCTACGTGTAGAAAAACCAGACCATTTGTACATAAAAAACACAAGGTACTTGATACAGTCTGCTGTAAAAAGTACAACTGAACACTGACCCACATTTATAAGGTGCCAAAAGATGCGGAATTGGGCCAGGCATCGGCAGCTGTTGAAAAATTGCAAATATCCCTGGTTTCCATGGAGTAAGAGCCGTTGCTGTGCACGTGATTATGACATCAATGATCATTCAATTGTCACTACAGCCAAAAGTATTGTTCTGAGAGCAACGCGGTTTGCACCATTCGATTTCTCGTCACAAAATACGTCGGATTAGCCTCTTAGCAGCAGCACTGGAACAATTTTTCCACTTTTGCATTTTTGCCTGGTCTTTTTCTTAATTGAAATCGGCTACACTGTACTATGTACCATCGCGACTGGTCATTACTATATTCAACTTTTGACTATATGTTATGTGCCCTTCGGTAACCCAGAAGACGTCAAATCTTTGGGCTAAGCCCATTTAACTCACCCAACAATTGTCTTACTTCTAAGTGCAAGACAATCTCAATGTCTTTATCTACGTGTAGAAAAACCACACCATTTGTACATAAAAAACACAAGGTACTTGATACAGTCTGCTGTAAAAAGTACAACTGAACACTGACCCACTTCAGTAAGGTGCCAAAAGATTTGGAATTGAGCCAGGCATCGGCAGCTGTTGAAAAATTGCAAATTTCCCTGGTTTCCATGGAGTAAGAGCCGTTGCTGGGCACGTGATTATGACATCAATGATAATTCAATTGTCACTACAGCCAAAAGTATTGGTCGGAGAGCAACGCGGTTTGCACCATTCGATTTGTCGTCACAAAATACGTCGAATTAGCCTCTTACCAGCAACACTGGAACAGTTTTTCCACTTTTGCATTTTTGCCTGGTCTTTTTCTTAATTGAAATCGGCTACACTGTACTCTGTACAATCGCGACTGGTCATTACTATATTCAACTTTTGACTATAAGTTATGTGCCCTTCGGTAGCCCAGAAGACGTCAAATCTTTGGGCTAAGCCCATTTAACTCACCCAGCAATTGTCTTACTTCTAAGTCCAAGACAATCTCAATGTCTTTATCTACGTGTAGAAAAACCAGACCATTTGTACATAAAAAACACAAGGTACTTGATACAGTCTGCTGTAAAAAGTACAACTGAACACTGACCCACTTTAGTAAGGTGCCAAAAGATGCGGAATTGAGCCAGGCATCGGCAGCTGTTGAAAAATTGCAAATTTCCCTGGTTTCCATGGAGTAAGAGCCGTTGCTGTGCACGTGATTATGACATCAATGATCATTCAATTGTCACTACAGCCAAAAGTATTGGTCGGAGAGCAACGCGGTTTGCACCATTCGATTTGTCGTCACAAAATACGTCGAATTAGCCTCTTATCAGCAACACTGGAACAGTTTTTCCACTTTTGCATTTTTGCCTGGTCTTTTTGTTAATTGAAATCGGCTACACTGTACTCTGTACAATCGCGACTGGTCATTACTATATTCAACTTTTGACTATAAGTTATGTGCCCTTCGGTAGCCCAGAAGACGTCAAATCTTTGGGCTAAGCCCATTTAACTCACCCAGCAATTGTCTTACTTCTAAGTCCAAGACAATCTCAATGTCTTTATCTACGTGTAGAAAAACCACACCATTTGTACATAAAAAACACAAGGTACTTGATACAGTCTGCTGTAAAAAGTACAACTGAACACTGACCCACTTCAGTAAGGTGCCAAACGATTCAGAATTGAGCCAGGTATCGGCAGCTGTTGAAAAATTGCAAATTTCCCTGGTTTCCATGGAGTAAGAACCGTTGCTGGGCACGTGATTATGACATAAATGATCATTCAATTGTCACTACAGGCAAAAGTATTGGTCGGAGAGCAACGCGGTTTGCACCATTCGATTTGTCGTCACAAAACACGTCGGATTAGCCTCTTACCAGCAGCACTGGAACAATTTTTCCAATTTTGCATTTTTGCCTGGTCTTTTTGTTAATTGAAATCGGCTACACTGTACTATGTACCATTGCGACTGGTCATTACTATATTCAACTTTTGACTATATGTTATGTGCCCTTCGGTAGCCCAGAAGACGTCAAATCTTTGGGCTAAGCCCATTTAACTCACCCAGCAATTGCATTAACTCTAAGTCGAAGACAATCTCAATGTCTTTATCTACGTGTAGAAAAACCACACCATTTGTACATGAAAAACACAAGGTACTTGATACAGTCTGCTGTAAAAAGTACAACTGAACACTGACCCACTTCAGTAAGGTGCCAAAAGATTCGGAATTGAGCCAGGCATCGGCAGCTGTTGACAAATTGCAAATTTCCCTGGTTTCCATGGAGTAAGAGCCGTTGCTGGGCACGTGATTATGACATAAATGATCATTCAATTGTCGCTACAGCCAAAAGTATTGGTCGGAGAGCAACGCGGATTGCACCATTCGATTTCTCGTCACAAAATACGTCGGATTAGTCTCTTACTAGTAGCACTGAAACAGTTTTTCCACTTTTGCATTTTTGCCTGGTCTTTTTGTTAATTGAAATCGGCTACACTGTACTCTGTACAATCGCGACTGGTCATTACTATATTCAACTTTTGACTATAAGTTATGTGCCCTTCGGTAGCCCAGAAGACCTGAAATCTTTGGGCTAAGCCCATTTAACTCACCCAGCAATTGTTTTACTTCTAAGTCCAAGACAATCTCAATGTCTTTATCTACGTGTAGAAAAACCAGACCATTTGTACATAAAAAACACAAGGTACTTGATACAGTCTGCTGTAAAAAGTACAACTAAATACTGACCCACATTTATAAGGTGCCAAAAGATGCGGAATTGGGCCAGGCATCGGCAGCTGTTGAAAAATTGCAAATTTCCCTGGTTTCCATGGAGTAACAGCCGTTGCTGGGCACGTGATTATGACATCAATGATCATTCAATTGTCACTACAGGCAAAAGTATTGGTCGGAGAGCAACGCGGTTTGCACCATTCGATTTCTCGTCACAAAATACGTCGGATTAGCCTCTTACCAGCAGCACTCGAACAGTTTTTCCACTTTTGCATTTTTGCCTGGTCTTTTTGTTAATTGAAATCGGCTACACTGTACTCTGTACAATCGCGACTGGTCATTACTATATTCAACTTTTGACTATAAGTTATGTGCCCTTCGGTAGCCCAGAAGACCTGAAATCTTTGGGCTAAGCCCATTTAACTCGCCCAGCAATTGCCTTACTTCTAAGTGCAAGACAATCTCAATGTCTTTATCTACGTGTAGAGAAACCAGACCATTTGTACGTGAAAAACACAAGGTACTTGATACAGTCTGCTGTAAAAAGTACAACTGAACACTGACCCACTTCAGTAAGGTGCCAAAAGATGCGGAATTGAGCCAGGCATCGGCAGCTGTTGAAAAATGGCAAATTTCCCTGGTTTCCATGGAGTAAGAGCCGTTGCTGTGCACGTGATTATGACATCAATGATCATTCAATTGTCACTACAGCCAAAAGTATTGGTCGGAGAGCAACGCGGATTGCACCATTCGATTTCTCGTCACAAAATACGTCGGATTAGTCTCTTACTAGTAGCACTGAAACAGTTTTTCCACTTTTGCATTTTTGCCTGGTGTTTTTGTTAATTGAAATCGGCTACACTGTACTCTGTACAATCGCGACTGGTCATTACTATATTCAACTTTTGACTATAAGTTATGTGCCCTTTGGTAGCCCAGAAGACCTGAAATCTTTGGGCTAAGCCCATTTAATTCACCCAGCAATTGCCTTACTTCTAAGTGCAAGACAATCTCAATGTCTTTATCTACGTGTAGAAAAACCAGACCATTTGTACATAAAAAACACAAGGTACTTGATACAGTCTGCTGTAAAAAGTACAACTGAACACTGACCCACATTTATAAGGTGCCAAAAGATGCGGAATTGGGCCAGGCATCGGCAGCTGTTGAAAAATTGCAAATATCCCTGGTTTCCATGGAGTAAGAGCCGTTGCTGTGCACGTGATTATGACATCAATGATCATTCAATTGTCACTACAGGCAAAAGTATTGTTCGGAGAGCAACGCGGATTGCACCATTCGATTTCTCGTCACAAAATACGTCGGATTAGCCTCTTACCAGCAGCACTGGAACAATTTTTCCACTTTTGCATTTTTGCCTGGTCTTTTTCTTAATTGAAATCGGCTACACTGTACTATGTACCATCGCGACTGGTCATTACTATATTCAACTTTTGACTATATGTTATGTGCCCTTCGGTAGCCCAGAAGACGTCAAATCTTTGGGCTAAGCCCATTTAACTCACCCAGCAATTGTCTTACTTCTAAGTGCAAGACAATCTCAATGTCTTTATCTACGTGTAGAAAAACCACACCATTTGTACATAAAAAACACAAGGTACTTGATACAGTCTGCTGTAAAAAGTACAACTGAACACTGACCCACTTCAGTAAGGTGCCAAAAGATGCGGAATTGAGCCAGGCATCGGCAGCTGTTGAAAAATTGCAAATTTCCCTGGTTTCCATGGAGTAAGAGCCGTTGCTACGCACGTGATTATGACATAAATGATCATTCAATTGTCGCTACAGCCAAAAGTATTGGTCGGAGAGCAACGCGGATTGCACCATTCGATTTCTCGACACAAAATACGTCGGATTAGCCTCTTACTAGTAGCACTGGAACAGTTTTTCCACTTTTGCATTTTTGCCTGGTCTTTTTGTTAATTGAAACCGGCTACACTGTACTCTGTACAATCGCGACTGGTCATTACTATATTCAACTTTTGACTATAAGTTATGTGCCCTTCGGTAGCCCAGAAGACCTGAAATCTTTGGGCCAAGCCCATTTAACTCACCCAGCAATTGTCATACTTCTAAGTCCAAGACAATCTCAATGTCTTTATCTACGTGTAGAAAAACCAGACCATTTGTACATAAAAAACACAAGGTACTTGATACAGTCTGCTGTAAAAAGTACAACTGAACACTGACCCACTTTAGTAAGGTGCCAAAAGATGCGGAATTGAGCCAGGCATCGGCAGCTGTTGAAAAATTGCAAATTTCCCTGGTTTCCATGGAGTAAGAGCCGTTGCTGGGCACGTGATTATGACATCAATGATCACTCAATTGTCACTACAGCCAAAAGTATTGGTCGGAGAGCAACGCGGTTTGCACCATTCGATTTGTCGTCACAAAATACGTCGAATTAGCCTCTTACCAGCAACACTGGAACAGTTTTTCCACTTTTGCATTTTTGCCTGGTCTTTTTGTTAATTGAAATCGGCTACACTGTACTCTGTACAATCGCGACTGGTCATTACTATATTCAACTTTTGACTATAAGTTATGTGCCCTTCGGTAGCCCAGAAGACGTCAAATCTTTGGGCTAAGCCCATTTAACTCACCCAGCAATTGTCTTACTTCTAAGTCCAAGACAATCTCAATGTCTTTATCTACGTGTAGAAAAACCAGACCATTTGTACATAAAAAACACAAGGTACTTGATACAGTCTGCTGTAAAAAGTACAACTGAACACTGACCCACTTCAGTAAGGTGCCAAAAGATGCGGAATTGAGCCAGGCATCGGCAGCTGTTGAAAAATTGCAAATTTCCCTGGTTTCCATGGAGTAAGAGCCGTTGCTGGGCACGTGATTATGACATCAATGATCATTCAATTGTCACTACAGGCAAAAGTATTGGTCGGAGAGCAACGCGGTTTGCACCATTCGATTTCTCATCACAAAATACGTCGGATTAGCCTCTTACCAGCAGCACTCGAACAGTTTTTCCACTTTTGCATTTTTGCCTGGTCTTTTTGTTAATTGAAATCGGCTACACTGTACTCTGTACAATCGCGACTGGTCATTACTATATTCAACTTTTGACTATAAGTTATGTGCCCTTCGGTAGCCCAGAAGACCTGAAATCTTTGGGCTAAGCCCATTTAACTCGCCCAGCAATTGCCTTACTTCTAAGTGCAAGACAATCTCAATGTCTTTATCTACGTGTAGAGAAACCAGACCATTTGTACGTGAAAAACACAAGGTACTTGATACAGTCTGCTGTAAAAAGTACAACTGAACACTGACCCACTTCAGTAAGGTGCCAAAAGATGCGGAATTGAGCCAGGCATCGGCAGCTGTTGAAAAATGGCAAATTTCCCTGGTTTCCATGGAGTAAGAGCCGTTGCTGTGCACGTGATTATGACATCAATGATCATTCAATTGTCACTACAGCCAAAAGTATTGGTCGGAGAGCAACGCGGATTGCACCATTCGATTTCTCGTCACAAAATACGTCGGATTAGTCTCTTACTAGTAGCACTGAAACAGTTTTTCCACTTTTGCATTTTTGCCTGGTGTTTTTGTTAATTGAAATCGGCTACACTGTACTCTGTACAATCGCGACTGGTCATTACTATATTCAACTTTTGACTATAAGTTATGTGCCCTTTGGTAGCCCAGAAGACGTCAAATCTTTGGGCTAAGCCCATTTAATTCACCCAGCAATTGCCTTACTTCTAAGTGCAAGACAATCTCAATGTCTTTATCTACGTGTAGAAAAACCAGACCATTTGTACATAAAAAACACAAGGTACTTGATACAGTCTGCTGTAAAAAGTACAACTGAACACTGACCCACATTTATAAGGTGCCAAAAGATGCGGAATTGGGCCAGGCATCGGCAGCTGTTGAAAAATTGCAAATATCCCTGGTTTCCATGGAGTAAGAGCCGTTGCTGTGCACGTGATTATGACATCAATGATCATTCAATTGTCACTACAGGCAAAAGTATTGTTCGGAGAGCAACGCGGATTGCACCATTCGATTTCTCGTCACAAAATACGTCGGATTAGCCTCTTACCAGCAGCACTGGAACAATTTTTCCACTTTTGCATTTTTGCCTGGTCTTTTTCTTAATTGAAATCGGCTACACTGTACTATGTACCATCGCGACTGGTCATTACTATATTCAACTTTTGACTATATGTTATGTGCCCTTCGGTAGCCCAGAAGACGTCAAATCTTTGGGCTAAGCCCATTTAACTCACCCAGCAATTGTCTTACTTCTAAGTGCAAGACAATCTCAATGTCTTTATCTACGTGTAGAAAAACCACACCATTTATACATAAAAAACACAAGGTACTTGATACAGTCTGCTGTAAAAAGTACAACTGAACACTGACCCACTTCAGTAAGGTGCCAAAAGATGCGGAATTGAGCCAGGCATCGGCAGCTGTTGAAAACTTGCAAATTTCCCTGGTTTCCATGGAGTAAGAGCCGTTGCTACGCACGTGATTATGACATAAATGATCATTCAATTGTCGCTACAGCCAAAAGTATTGGTCGGAGAGCAACGCGGATTGCACCATTCGATTTCTCGTCACAAAATACGTCGGATTAGTCTCTTACTAGTAGCACTGAAACAGTTTTTCCACTTTTGCATTTTTGCCTGGTCTTTTTGTTAATTGAAATCGGCTACACTGTACTCTGTACAATCGCGACTGGTCATTACTATATTCAACTTTTGACTATAAGTTATGTGCCCTTCGGTAGCCCAGAAGACCTGAAATCTTTGGGCTAAGCCCATTTAACTCACCCAGCAATTGTCTTACTTCTAAGTCCAAGACAATCTCAATGTCTTTATCTACGTGTAGAAAAACCAGACCATTTGTACATAAAAAACACAAGGTACTTGATACAGTCTGCTGTAAAAAGTACAACTAAATACTGACCCACATTTATAAGGTGCCAAAAGATGCGGAATTGGGCCAGGCATCGGCAGCTGTTAAAAAATTGCAAATATCCCTGGTTTCCATGGAGTAAGAGCCGTTGCTGTGCACGTGATTATGATATCAATGATCATTCAATTGTCACTACAGGCAAAAGTATTGTTCGGAGAGCAACGCGGTTTGCACCATTCGATTTGTCGTCACAAAACACGTCCGATTAGCCTCTTACCAGCAGCACTGGAACAATTTTTTCAATTTTGCATTTTTGCCTGGTCTTTTAGTTAATTGAAATCGGCTACACTGTACTATGTACCATTGCGACTGGTAATTACTATATTCAACTTTTGACTATATGTTATGTGCACTTCGGTAGCCCAGAAGACGTCAAATCTTTGGGCTAAGCCCATTTAACTCACCCAGCAATTGCCTTACTTCTAAGTCGAAGACAATCTCAATGTCTTTATCTACGTGTAGAAAAACCACACCATTTGTACATGAAAAACACAAGGTACTTGATACAGTCTGCTGTAAAAAGTACAACTGAACACTGACCCACTTCAGTAAGGTGCCAAAAGATTCGGAATTGAGCCAGGCATCGGCAGCTGTTGACAAATTGCAAATTTCCCTGGTTTCCATGGAGTAAGAGCCGTTGCTGGGCACGTGATTATGACATAAATGATCATTCAATTGTCGCTACAGCCAAAAGTATTGGTCGGAGAGCAACGCGGATTGCACCATACGATTTCTCGTCACAAAATACGTCGGATTAGTCTCTTACTAGTAGCACTGAAACAGTTTTTCCACTTTTGCATTTTTGCCTGGTCTTTTTGTTAATTGAAATCGGCTACACTGTACTCTATACAATCGCGACTGGTCATTACTATATTGAACTTTTGACTATAAGTTATGTGCCCTTCGGTAGCCCAGAAGACCTGAAATCTTTGGGCTAAGCCCATTTAACTCACCCAGCAATTGTCTTACTTCTAAGTCCAAGACAATCTCAATGTCTTTATCTACGTGTAGAAAAACCAGACCATTTGTACATAAAAAAACACAAGGTACTTGATACAGTCTGCTGTAAAAAGTACAACTAAATACTGACCCACATTTATAAGGTGCCAAAAGATGCGGAATTGGGCCAGGCATCGGCAGCTGTTAAAAAATTGCAAATATCCCTGGTTTCCATGGAGTAAGAGCCGTTGCTGTGCACGTGATTATGACATCAATGATCATTCAATTGTCACTACAGGCAAAAATATTGTTCGGAGAGCAACGCGGTTTGCACCATTCGATTTCTCGTCACAAAATACGTCGGATTAGCCTCTTACCAGCAGCACTGGAACAATTTTTCCACTTTTGCATTTTTGCCTGGTCTTTTTCTTAATTGAAATCGGCTACACTGTACTATGTAGCATCGCGACTGGTCATTACTATATTCAACTTTTGACTATATGTTATGTGCCCTTCGGTAGCCCAGAAGACGTCAAATCTTTGGGCTAAGCCCATTTAACTCACCCAGCAATTGTCTTACTTCTAAGTGCAAGACAATCTCAATGTCTTTATCTACGTGTAGAAAAACCACACCATTTGTACATAAAAAACACAAGGTACTTGATACAGTCTGCTGTAAAAAGTACAACTGAACACTGACCCACTTCAGTAAGGTGCCAAAAGATGCGGAATTGAGCCAGGCATCGGCAGCTGTTGAAAAATTGCAAATTTCCCTGGTTTCCATGGAGTAAGAGCCGTTGCTACGCACGTGATTATGACATAAATGATCATTCAATTGTCGCTACAGCCAAAAGTATTGGTCGGAGAGCAACGCGGATTGCACCATTCGATTTCTCGTCACAAAATACGTCGGATTAGCCTCTTACTAGTAGCACTGGAACAGTTTTTCCACTTTTGCATTTTTGCCTGGTCTTTTTGTTAATTGAAACCGGCTACACTGTACTCTGTACAATCGCGACTGGTCATTACTATATTCAACTTTTGACTATAAGTTATGTGCCCTTCGGTAGCCCAGAAGACCTGAAATCTTTGGGCCAAGCCCATTTAACTCACCCAGCAATTGTCTTACTTCTAAGTCCAAGACAATCTCAATGTCTTTATCTACGTGTAGAAAAACCAGACCATTTGTACATAAAAAACACAAGGTACTTGATACAGTCTGCTGTAAAAAGTACAACTGAACACTGACCCACTTTAGTAAGGTGCCAAAAGATGCGAAATTGAGCCAGGCATCGGCAGCTGTTGAAAAATTGCAAATTTCCCTGGTTTCCATGGAGTAAGAGCCGTTGCTGGGCACGTGATTATGACATCAATGATCATTCAATTGTCACTACAGGCAAAAGTATTGGTCGGAGAGCAACGCGGTTTGCACCATTCGATTTGTCGTCACAAAATACGTCGAATTAGCCTCTTACCAGCAACACTGGAACAGTTTTTCCACTTTTGCATTTTTGCCTGGTCTTTTTCTTAATTGAAATCGGCTACACTGTACTCTGTACAATCGCGACTGGTCATTACTATATTCAACTTTTGACTATAAGTTATGTGCCCTTCGGTAGCCCAGAAGACGTCAAATCTTTGGGCTAAGCCCATTTAACTCACCCAGCAATTGTCTTACTTCTAAGTCCAAGACAATCTCAATGTCTTTATCTACGTGTAGAAAAACCAGACCATTTGTACATAAAAAACACAAGGTACTTGATACAGTCTGCTGTAAAAAGTACAACTGAACACTGACCCACTTTAGTAAGGTGCCAAAAGATGCGGAATTGAGCCAGGCATCGGCAGCTGTTGAAAAATTGCAAATTTCCCTGGTTTCCATGGAGTAAGAGCCGTTGCTGGGCACGTGATTATGATATCAATGATCATTCAATTGTCACTACAGCCAAAAGTATTGGTCGGAGAGCAACGCGGTTTGCACCATTCGATTTGTCGTCACAAAATACGTCGAATTAGCCTCTTACCAGCAACACTGGAACAGTTTTTCCACTTTTGCATACCAGACCATTTGTACATAAAAAACACAAGGTACTTGATACAGTCTGCTGTAAAAAGTACAACTAAATACTGACCCACATTTATAAGGTGCCAAAAGATGCGGAATTGGGCCAGGCATCGGCAGCTGTTAAAAAATTGCAAATATCCCTGGTTTCCATGGAGTAAGAGCCGTTGCTGTGCACGTGATTATGATATCAATGATCATTCAATTGTCACTACAGGCAAAAGTATTGTTCGGAGAGCAACGCGGTTTGCACCATTCGATTTCTCGTCACAAAATACGTCGGATTAGCTTCTTACCAGCAGCACTGGAACAATTTTTCCACTTTTGTCACTACAGCCAAAAGTATTGGTCGGAGAGCAACGCGGTTTGCACCATTCGATTTGTCGTCACAAAATACGTCGAATTAGCCTCTTACCAGCAACACTGGAACAGTTTTTCCACTTTTGCATTTTTGCCTGGTCTTTTTCTTAATTGAAATCGGCTACACTGTACTCTGTACAATCGCGACTGGTCATTACTATATTCAACTTTTGACTATAAGTTATGTACCCTTCGGTAGCCCAGAAGACGTCAAATCTTTGGGCTAAGCCCATTTAACTCACCCAGCAATTGTCTTACTTCTAAGTCCAAGACAATCTCAATGTCTTTATCTACGTGTAGAAAAACCAGACCATTTGTACATAAAAAACACAAGGTACTTGATACAGTCTGCTGTAAAAAGTACAACTGAACACTGACCCACTTTAGTAAGGTGCCAAAAGATGCGGAATTGAGCCAGGCATCGGCAGCTGTTGAAAAATTGCAAATTTCCCTGGTTTCCATGGAGTAACAGCCGTTGCTGGGCACGTGATTATGACATAAATGATCATTCAATTGTCGCTACAGCCAAAAGTATTGGTCGGAGAGCAACGCGGATTGCACCATTCGATTTCTCGTCACAAAATACGTCGGATTAGTCTCTTACTAGTAGCACTGAAACAGTTTTTCCACTTTTGCATTTTTGCCTGGTCTTTTTGTTAATTGAAATCGGCTACACTGTACTCTGTACAATCGCGACTGGTCATTACTATATTCAACTTTTGACTATAAGTTATGTGCCCTTTGGTAGCCCAGAAGACCTGAAATCTTTGGGCTAAGCCCATTTAACTCACCCAGCAATTGCCTTACTTCTAAGTGCAAGACAATCTCAATGTCTTTATCTACGTGTAGAAAAACCACACCATTTGTACATAAAAAACACAAGGTACTTGATACAGTCTGCTGTAAAAAGTACAACTGAACACTGACCCACATTTATAAGGTGCCAAAAGATGCGGAATTGGGCCAGGCATCGGCAGCTGTTGAAAAATTGCAAATATCCCTGGTTTCCATGGAGTAAGAGCCGTTGCTGTGCACGTGATTATGACATCAATGATCATTCAATTGTCACTACAGGCAAAAGTATTGGTCGGAGAGCAACGCGGTTTGCACCATTCGATTTCTCGTCACAAAATACGTCGGATTAGCCTCTTACCAGCAGCACTGGAACAATTTTTCCACTTTTGCATTTTTGCCTGGTCTTTTTCTTAATTGAAATCGGCTACACTGTACTATGTACCATCGCGACTGGTCATTACTATATTCAACTTTTGACTATATGTTATGTGCCCTTCGGTAGCCCAGAAGACGTCAAATCTTTGGGCTAAGCCCATTTAACTCACCCAGCAATTGCCTTACTTCTAAGTCGAAGACAATCTCAATGTCTTTATCTACGTGTAGAAAAACCACACCATTTGTACATGAAAAACACAAGGTACTTGATACAGTCTGCTGTAAAAAGTACAACTGAACACTGACCCACTTCAGTAAGGTGCCAAAAGATTCGGAATTGAGCCAGGCATCGGCAGCTGTTGACAAATTGCAAATTTCCCTGGTTTCCATGGAGTAAGAGCCGTTGCTGGGCACGTGATTATGACATAAATGATCATTCAATTGTCGCTACAGCCAAAAGTATTGGTCGGAGAGCAACGCGGATTGCACCATTCGATTTCTCGTCACAAAATACGTCGGATTAGTCTCTTACTAGTAGCACTGAAACAGTTTTTCCACTTTTGCATTTTTGCCTGGTCTTTTTGTTAATTGAAATCGGCTACACTGTACTCTATACAATCGCGACTGGTCATTACTATATTCAACTTTTGACTATAAGTTATGTGCCCTTCGGTAGCCCAGAAGACCTGAAATCTTTGGGCTAAGCCCATTTAACTCACCCAGCAATTGTCTTACTTCTAAGTCCAAGACAATCTCAATGTCTTTATCTACGTGTAGAAAAACCACACCATTTGTACATAAAAAAACACAAGGTACTTGATACAGTCTGCTGTAAAAAGTACAACTAAATACTGACCCACATTTATAAGGTGCCAAAAGATGCGGAATTGGGCCAGGCATCGGCAGCTGTTGAAAAATTGCAAATATCCCTGGTTTCCATGGAGTAAGAGCCGTTGCTGGGCACGTGATTATGACATCAATGATCATTCAATTGTCACTACAGGCAAAAATATTGTTCGGAGAGCAACGCGGTTTGCACCATTCGATTTCTCGTCACAAAATACGTCGGATTAGCCTCTTACCAGCAGCACTGGAACAATTTTTCCACTTTTGCATTTTTGCCTGGTCTTTTTCTTAATTGAAATCGGCTACACTGTACTATGTAGCATCGCGACTGGTCATTACTATATTCAACTTTTGACTATATGTTATGTGCCCTTCGGTAGCCCAGAAGACGTCAAATCTTTGGGCTAAGCCCATTTAACTCACCCAGCAATTGTCTTACTTCTAAGTCCAAGACAATCTCAATGTCTTTATCTACGTGTAGAAAAACCACACCATTTGTACATAAAAAACACAAGGTACTTGATACAGTCTGCTGTAAAAAGTACAACTGAACACTGACCCACTTCAGTAAGGTGCCAAAAGATTCGGAATTGAGCCAGGCATCGGCAGCTGTTGAAAAATTGCAAATTTCCCTGGTTTCCATGGAGTAAGAGCCGTTGCTACGCACGTGATTATGACATAAATGATCATTCAATTGTCGCTACAGCCAAAAGTATTGGTCGGAGAGCAACGCGGATTGCACCATTCGATTTCTCGTCACAAAATACGTCGGATTAGCCTCTTACTAGTAGCACTGGAACAGTTTTTCCACTTTTGCATTTTTGCCTGGTCTTTTTGTTAATTGAAACCGGCTACACTGTACTCTGGACAATCGCGACTGGTCATTACTATATTCAACTTTTGACTATAAGTTATGTGCCCTTCGGTAGCCCAGAAGACCTGAAATCTTTGGGCCAAGCCCATTTAACTCACCCAGCAATTGTCTTACTTCTAAGTCCAAGACAATCTCAATGTCTTTATCTACGTGTAGAAAAACCAGACCATTTGTACATAAAAAACACAAGGTACTTGATACAGTCTGCTGTAAAAAGTACAACTGAACACTGACCCACTTTAGTAAGGTGCCAAAAGATGCGAAATTGAGCCAGGCATCGGCAGCTGTTGAAAAATTGCAAATTTCCCTGGTTTCCATGGAGTAAGAGCCGTTGCTGGGCACGTGATTATGACATCAATGATCATTCAATTGTCACTACAGGCAAAAGTATTGGTCGGAGAGCAACGCGGTTTGCACCATTCGATTTGTCGTCACAAAATACGTCGAATTAGCCTCTTACCAGCAACACTGGAACAGTTTTTCCACTTTTGCATTTTTGCCTGGTCTTTTTGTTAATTGAAATCGGCTACACTGTACTCTGTACAATCGCGACTGGTCATTACTATATTCAACTTTTGACTATAAGTTATGTGCCCTTCGGTAGCCCAGAAGACGTCAAATCTTTGGGCTAAGCCCATTTAACTCACCCAGCAATTGTCTTACTTCTAAGTCCAAGACAATCTCAATGTCTTTATCTACGTGTAGAAAAACCACACCATTTGTACATAAAAAACACAAGGTACTTGATACAGTCTGCTGTAAAAAGTACAACTGAACACTGACCCACTTTAGTAAGGTGCCAAAAGATGCGGAATTGAGCCAGGCATCGGCAGCTGTTGAAAAATTGCAAATTTCCCTGGTTTCCATGGAGTAAGAGCCGTTGCTGGGCACGTGATTATGACATCAATGATCATTCAATTGTCACTACAGCCAAAAGTATTGGTCGGAGAGCAACGCGGTTTGCACCATTCGATTTGTCGTCACAAAATACGTCGAATTAGCCTCTTACCAGCAACACTGGAACAGTTTTTCCACTTTTGCATACCAGACCATTTGTACATAAAAAACACAAGGTACTTGATACAGTCTGCTGTAAAAAGTACAACTAAATACTGACCCACATTTATAAGGTGCCAAAAGATGCGGAATTGGGCCAGGCATCGGCAGCTGTTAAAAAATTGCAAATATCCCTGGTTTCCATGGAGTAAGAGCCGTTGCTGTGCACGTGATTATGATATCAATGATCATTCAATTGTCACTACAGGCAAAAGTATTGTTCGGAGAGCAACGCGGTTTGCACCATTCGATTTCTCGTCACAAAATACGTCGGATTAGCTTCTTACCAGCAGCACTGGAACAATTTTTCCACTTTTGTCACTACAGCCAAAAGTATTGGTCGGAGAGCAACGCGGTTTGCACCATTCGATTTGTCGTCACAAAATACGTCGAATTAGCCTCTTACCAGCAACACTGGAATAGTTTTTCCACTTTTGCATTTTTGCCTGGTCTTTTTCTTAATTGAAATCGGCTACACTGTACTCTGTACAATCGCGACTGGTCATTACTATATTCAACTTTTGACTATAAGTTATGTACCCTTCGGTAGCCCAGAAGACGTCAAATCTTTGGGCTAAGCCCATTTAACTCACCCAGCAATTGTCTTACTTCTAAGTCCAAGACAATCTCAATGTCTTTATCTACGTGTAGAAAAACCAGACCATTTGTACATAAAAAACACAAGGTACTTGATACAGTCTGCTGTAAAAAGTACAACTGAACACTGACCCACTTTAGTAAGGTGCCAAAAGATGCGGAATTGAGCCAGGCATCGGCAGCTGTTGAAAAATTGCAAATTTCCCTGGTTTCCATGGAGTAAGAGCCGTTGCTGGGCACGTGATTATGACATCAATGATCATTCAATTGTCGCTACAGCCAAAAGTATTGGTCGGAGAGCAACGCGGATTGCACCATTCGATTTCTCGTCACAAAATACGTCGGATTAGTCTCTTACTAGTAGCACTGAAACAGTTTTTCCACTTTTGCATTTTTGCCTGGTCTTTTTGTTAATTGAAATCGGCTACACTGTACTCTGTACAATCGCGACTGGTCATTACTATATTCAACTTTTGACTATAAGTTATGTGCCCTTTGGTAGCCCAGAAGACCTGAAATCTTTGGGCTAAGCCCATTTAACTCACCCAGCAATTGCCTTACTTCTAAGTGCAAGACAATCTCAATGTCTTTATCTACGTGTAGAAAAACCACACCATTTGTACATAAAAAACACAAGGTACTTGATACAGTCTGCTGTAAAAAGTACAACTGAACACTGACCCACATTTATAAGGTGCCAAAAGATGCGGAATTGGGCCAGGCATCGGCAGCTGTTGAAAAATTGCAAATATCCCTGGTTTCCATGGAGTAAGAGCCGTTGCTGTGCACGTGATTATGACATCAATGATCATTCAATTGTCACTACAGGCAAAAGTATTGGTCGGAGAGCAACGCGGTTTGCACCATTCGATTTCTCGTCACAAAATACGTCGGATTAGCCTCTTACCAGCAGCACTGGAACAATTTTTCCACTTTTGCATTTTTGCCTGGTCTTTTTCTTAATTGAAATCGGCTACACTGTACTATGTACCATCGCGACTGGTCATTACTATATTCAACTTTTGACTATATGTTATGTGCCCTTCGGTAGCCCAGAAGACGTCAAATCTTTGGGCTAAGCCCATTTAACTCACCCAGCAATTGTCTTACTTCTAAGTGCAAGACAATCTCAATGTCTTTATCTACGTGTAGAAAAACCAGACCATTTGTACATAAAAAACACAAGGTACTTGATACAGTCTGCTGTAAAAAGTACAACTGAACACTGACCCACTTCAGTAAGGTGCCAAAAGATGCGGAATTGAGCCAGGCATCGGCAGCTGTTGAAAAATTGCAAATTTCCCTGGTTTCCATGGAGTAAGAGCCGTTGCTACGCACGTGATTATGACATAAATGATCATTCAATTGTCACTACAGCCAAAAGTATTGGTCGGAGAGCAACGCGGTTTGCACCATTCGATTTGTCGTCACAAAATACGTCGGATTAGCCTCTTACCAGCAACACTGGAACAGTTTTTCCACTTTTGCATTTTTGCCTGGTCTTTTTGTTAATTGAAATCGGCTACAATGTCCTCTGTACAATCGCGACTGGTCATTACTATATTCAACTTTTGACTATAAGTTATGTGCCCTTCGGTAGCCCAGAAGACGTCAAATCTTTGGGCTAAGCCCATTTAACTCACCCAGCAATTGTCTTACTTCTAAGTCCAAGACAATCTCAATGTCTTTATCTACGTGTAGCAAAACCACACCATTTGTACATAAAAAACACAAGGTACTTGATACAGTCTGCTGTAAAAAGTACAACTGAACACTGACCCACTTCAGTAAGGTGCCAAAAGATTCGGAATTGAGCCAAGTATCGGCAGCTGTTGAAAAATTGCAAATTTCCCTGGTTTCCATGGAGTAAGAACCGTTGCTGGGCACGTGATTATGACATAAATGATCATTCAATTGTCACTACAGGCAAAAGTATTGGTCGGAGAGCAACGCGGTTTGCACCATTCGATTTATCGTCACAAAACACGTCGGATTAGCCTCTTATCAGCAGCACTGGAACAATTTTTCCAATTTTGCATTTTTGCCTGGTCTTTTAGTTAATTTAAATCGGCTACACTGTACTATGTACCATTGCGACTGGTAATTACTATATTCAACTTTTGACTATATGTTATGTGCCCTTCGGTAGCCCAGAAGACGTCAAATCTTTGGGCTAAGCCCATTTAACTCACCCAACAATTGCCTTACTTCTAAGTCGAAGACAATCTCAATGTCTTTATCTACGTGTAGAAAAACCACACCATTTGTACATGAAAAACACAAGGTACTTGATACAGTCTGCTGTAAAAAGTACAACTGAACACTGACCCACTTCAGTAAGGTGCCAAAAGATTCGGAATTGAGCCAGGCATCGGCAGCTGTTGACAAATTGCAAATTTCCCTGGTTTCCATGGAGTAAGAGCCGTTGCTGGGCACGTGATTATGACATAAATGATCATTCAATTGTCGCTACAGCCAAAAGTATTGGTCGGAGAGCAACGCGGATTGCACCATTCGATTTCTCGTCACAAAATACGTCGGATTAGTCTCTTACTAGTAGCACTGAAACAGTTTTTCCACTTTTGCATTTTTGCCTGGTCTTTTTGTTAATTGAAACCGGCTACACTGTACTCTGTACAATCGCGACTGGTCATTACTATATTCAACTTTTGACTATAAGTTATGTGCCCTTCGGTAGCCCAGAAGACCTGAAATCTTTGGGCCAAGCCCATTTAACTCACCCAGCAATTGTCTTACTTCTAAGTCCAAGACAATCTCAATGTCTTTATCTACGTGTAGAAAAACCAGACCATTTGTACAGAAAAAACACAAGGTACTTGATACAGTCTGCTGTAAAAAGTACAACTGAACACTGACCCACTTTAGTACGGTGCCAAAAGATGCGAAATTGAGCCAGGCATCGGCAGCTGTTGAAAAATTGCAAATTTCCCTGGTTTCCATGGAGTAAGAGCCGTTGCTGGGCACGTGATTATGACATCAATGATCATTCAATTGTCACTACAGGCAAAAGTATTGGTCGGAGAGCAACGCGGTTTGCACCATTCGATTTGTCGTCACAAAATACGTCGAATTAGCCTCTTACCAGCAACACTGGAACAGTTTTTCCACTTTTGCATTTTTGCCTGGTCTTTTTGTTAATTGAAATCGGCTACACTGTACTCTGTACAATCGCGACTGGTCATTACTATATTCAACTTTTGACTATAAGTTATGTGCCCTTCGGTAGCCCAGAAGACGTCAAATCTTTGGGCTAAGCCCATTTAACTCACCCAGCAATTGTCTTACTTCTAAGTCCAAGACAATCTCAATGTCTTTATCTACGTGTAGAAAAACCAGACCATTTGTACATAAAAAACACAAGGTACTTGATACAGTCTGCTGTAAAAAGTACAACTGAACACTGACCCACTTCAGTAAGGTGCCAAAAGATGCGGAATTGAGCCAGGCATCGGCAGCTGTTGAAAAATTGCAAATTTCCCTGGTTTCCATGGAGTAAGAGCCGTTGCTGGGCACGTGATTATGACATCAATGATCATTCAATTGTCACTACAGCCAAAAGTATTGGTCGGAGAGCAACGCGGTTTGCACCATTCGATTTGTCGTCACAAAATACGTCGAATTAGCCTCTTACCAGCAACACTGGAACAGTTTTTCCACTTTTGCATTTTTGCCTGGTCTTTTTGTTAATTGAAATCGGCTACACTGTACTCTGTACAATCGCTACTGGTCATTACTATATTCAACTTTTGACTATAAGTTATGTGCCCTTCGGTAGCCCAGAAGACCTGAAATATTTGGGCTAAGCCCATTTAACTCGCCCAGCAATTGCCTTACTTCTAAGTGCAAGACAATCTCAATGTCTTTATTTACGTGTAGAGAAACCAGACCATTTGTACGTGAAAAACACAAGGTACTTGATACAGTCTGCTGTAAAAAGTACAACTGAACACTGACCCACTTCAGTAAGGTGCCAAAAGATTCGGAATTGAGCCAGGCATCGGCAGCTGTTGACAAATTGCAAATTTCCCTGGTTTCCATGGAGTAAGAGCCTTTGCTGGGCACGTGATTATGACATCAATGATCATTCAATTGTCACTACAGCCAAAAGTATTGGTCGGAGAGCAACGCGGATTGCACCATTCGATTTCTCGTCACAAAATACGTCGGATTAGCCTCTTACCAGCAGCACTGGAACAGTTTTTCCACTTTTGCATTTTTGCCTGGTCTTTTTGTTAATTGAAATCGGCTACACTGTACTCTGTACAATCGCTACTGGTCATTACTATATTCAACTTTTGACTATAAGTTATGTGCCCTTCGGTAGCCCAGAAGACCTGAAATATTTGGGCTCAGCCCATTTAACTCGCCCAGCAATTGCCTTACTTCTAAGTGCAAGACAATCTCAATGTCTTTATTTACGTGTAGAGAAACCAGACCATTTGTACGTGAAAAACACAAGGTACTTGATACAGTCTGCTGTAAAAAGTACAACTGAACACTGACCCACTTCAGTAAGGTGCCAAAAGATGCGGAATTGAGCCAGGCATCGGCAGCTGTTGAAAAATTGCAAATTTCCCTGGTTTCCATGGAGTAAGAGCCGTTGCTGGGCACGTGATTATGACATCAATGATCATTCAATTGTCACTACAGGCAAAAGTATTGGTCGGAGAGCAACGCGGTTTGCACCATTCGATTTCTCGTCACAAAATACGTCGGATTAGCCTCTTACCAGCAGCACTGGAACAGTTTTTCCACTTTTGCATTTTTGCCTGGTCTTTTTGTTAATTGAAATCGGCTACACTGTACTCTGTACAATCGCGACTGGTCATTACTATATTCAACTTTTGACTATAAGTTATGTGCCCTTCGGTAGCCCAGAAGACGTCAAATCTTTGGGCTAAGCCCATTTAACTCACCCAGCAATTGCCTTACTTCTAAGTCGAAGACAATCTCAATGTCTTTATCTACGTGTAGAAAAACCACACCATTTGTACATGAAAAACACAAGGTACTTGATACAGTCTGCTGTAAAAAGTACAACTGAACACTGACCCACTTCAGTAAGGTGCCTAAAGATTCGGAATTGAGCCAGGCATCGGCAGCTGTTGACAAATTGCAAATATCCCTGGTTTCCATGGAGTAAGAGCCGTTGCTGGGCACGTGATTATGACATCAATGATCATTCAATTGTCGCTACAGCCAAAAGTATTGGTCGGAGAGCAACGCGGATTGCACCATTCGATTTCTCGTCACAAAATACGTCGGATTATTCTCTTACTAGTAGCACTGAAACAGTTTTTCCACTTTTGCATTTTTGCCTGGTCTTTTTGTTAATTGAAATCGGCTACACTGTACTCTGTACAATCGCGACTGGTCATTACTATATTCAACTTTTGACTATAAGTTATGTGCCCTTCGGTAGCCCAGAAGACCTGAAATCTTTGGGCTAAGCCCATTTAACTCGCCCAGCAATTGCCTTACTTCTAAGTGCAAGACAATCTCAATGTCTTTATCTACGTGTAGAGAAACCAGACCATTTGTACGTGAAAAACACAAGGTACTTGATACAGTCTGCTGTAAAAAGTACAACTGAACACTGACCCACTTCAGTAAGGTGCCAAAAGATGCGGAATTGAGCCAGGCATCGGCAGCTGTTGAAAAATTGCAAATTTCCCTGGTTTCCATGGAGTAAGAGCCGTTGCTACGCACGTGATTATGACATAAATGATTATTCACTTGTCGCTACAGCCAAAAGTATTGGTCGGAGAGCAACGCGGATTGCACCATTCGATTTCTCGTCACAAAATACGTCGGATTAGTTTCGTACTAGTAGCACTGAAACAGTTTTTCCACTTTTGCATTTTTGCCTGGTCTTTTTGTTAATTGAAATCGGCTACACTGTACTCTGTACAATCGCGACTGGTCATTACTATATTCAACTTTTGACTATAAGTTATGTGCCCTTCGGTAGCCCAGAAGACCTGAAATCTTTGGGCTAAGCCCATTTAACTCGCCCAGCAATTGCCTTACTTCTAAGTGCAAGACAATCTCAATGTCTTTATCTACGTGTAGAGAAACCAGACCATTTGTACGTGAAAAACACAAGGTACTTGATACAGTCTGCTGTAAAAAGTACAACTGAACACTGACCCACTTCAGTAAGGTGCCAAAAGATGCGGAATTGAGCCAGGCATCGGCAGCTGTTGAAAAATTGCAAATTTCCCTGGTTTCCATGGAGTAAGAGCCGTTGCTACGCACGTGATTATGACATAAATGATTATTCACTTGTCGCTACAGCCAAAAGTATTGGTCGGAGAGCAACGCGGATTGCACCATTCGATTTCTCGTCACAAAATACGTCGGATTAGTTTCGTACTAGTAGCACTGAAACAGTTTTTCCACTTTTGCATTTTTGCCTGGTCTTTTTGTTAATTGAAATCGGCTACACTGTACTCTGTACAATCGCGACTGGTCATTACTATATTCAACTTTTGACTATAAGTTATGTGCCCTTCGGTAGCCCAGAAGACCTGAAATCTTTGGGCTAAGCCCATTTAACTCACCCAGCAATTGTCTTACTTCTAAGTCCAAGACAATCTCAATGTCTTTATCTACGTGTAGAAAAACTAGACCATTTGTACATAAAAAACACAAGGTACTTGATACAGTCTGCTGTAAAAAGTACAACTAAATACTGACCCACATTTATAAGGTGCCAAAAGATGCGGAATTGGGCCAGGCATCGGCAGCTGTTAAAAAATTGCAAATATCCCTGGTTTCCATGGAGTAAGAGCCGTTGCTGTGCACGTGATTATGACATCAATGATCATTCAATTGTCACTACAGCCAAAAGTATTGGTCGGAGAGCAACGCGGTTTGCACCATTCGATTTCTCGTCACAAAATACGTCGGATTAGCCTCTTACCAGCAGCACTGGAACAATTTTTCTACTTTCGCATTTTTGCCTGGTCTTTTTCTTAATTGAAATCGGCTACACTGTACTATGTACCATCGCGACTGGTCATTACTATATTCAACTTTTGACTATATGTTATGTGCCCTTAGGTAGCCCAGAAGACGTCAAATCTTTGGGCTAAGCCCATTTAACTCACCCAGCAATTGCCTTGCTTCTAAGTCCAAGACAATCTCAATGTCTTTATCTACGTGTAGAAAAACCACACCTATTCTACATGAAAAACACAAGGTACTTGATACAGTCTGCTGTAAAAAGTACAACTAAACACTGACCCACTTCAGTAAGGTGCCAAAAGATTCGGAATTGAGCCAGGCATCGGCAGCTGTTGACAAACTGCAAATTTCCCTGGTTTCCATGGAGTAAGAGCCGTTGCTGGTCACGTGATTATGACATAAATGATCATTCAATTGTCACTACAGCCAAAAGTATTGGTCGGAGAGCAACGCGGTTTGCACCATTCGATTTCTCGTCACAAAATACGTCGGATTAGCCTCTTACCAGCAGCACTCGAACAGTTTTTCCACTTTTGCATTTTTACCTGGTCTTTTTGTTAATTGAAATCGGCTACACTGTACTCTGTACAATCGCAACTGGTCATTACTATATTCAACTTTTGACTATAAGTTATGTGCCCTTCGGTAGCCCAGAAGACCTGAAATCTTTGGGCTAAGCCCATTTAACTCACCCAGCAATTGTCTTACTTCTAAGTCCAAGACAATCTCAATGTCTTTATCTACGTGTAGAAAAACCAGACCATTTGTACATAAAAAACACAAGGTACTTGATACAGTCTGCTGTAAAAAGTACAACTAAATACTGACCCACATTTATAAGGTGCCAAAAGATGCGGAATTGGGCCAGGCATCGGCAGCTGTTAAAAAATTGCAAATATCCCTGGTTTCCATGGAGTAAGAGCCGTTGCTGTGCACGTGATTATGACATCAATGATCATTCAATTGTCACTACAGGCAAAAGTATTGGTCGGAGAGCAACGCGGTTTGCACCATTCGATTTGTCGTCACAAAATACGTCGGATTAGCCTCTTACCAGCAGCACTGGAACAATTTTTCTACTTTTGCATTTTTGCCTGGTCTTTTTCTTAATTGAAATCGGCTACACTGTACTATGTACCATCGCGACTGGTCATTACTATATTCAACTTTTGACTATATGTTATGTGCCCTTCGGTAGCCCAGAAGACGTCAAATCTTTGGGCTAAGCCCATTTAACTCACCCAGCAATTGTCTTACTTCTAAGTCCAAGACAATCTCAATGTCTTTATCTACGTGTAGAAAAACCACACCATTTGTACATGAAAAACACAAGGTACTTGATACAGTCTGCTGTAAAAAGTACAACTGAACACTGACCCACTTCAGTAAGGTGCCAAAAGATTCGGAATTGAGCCAGGCATCGGCAGCTGTTGAAAAATTGCAAATATCCCTGGTTTCCATGGAGTAAGAGCCGTTGCTACGCACGTGATTATGACATAAATGATCATTCAATTGTCACTACAGCCAAAAGTATTGGTCGGAGAGCAACGCGGATTGCACCATTCGATTTCTCGTCACAAAATACGTCGGATAAGCCTCTTACTAGTAGCACTGGAACAGTTTTTCCACTTTTGCATTTTTACCTGGTTTTTTGTTAATTGAAACCGGCTACACTGTACTCTGTACAATCGCGACTGGTCATTACTATATTCAACTTTTGACTATAAGTTATGTGCCCTTCGGTAGCCCAGAAGACCTGAAATCTTTGGGCCAAGCCCATTTAACTCACCCAGCAATTGTCTTACTTCTAAGTCCAAGACAATCTCAATGTCTTTATCTACGTGTAGAAAAACCACACCATTTGTACGTGAAAAACACAAGGTACTTAACATAGTCTGCTGCAAAAATAACAACTGAACACTGACCCACTTCAGTAAGGTGCCAAAAGATGCGGAATTGAGCCAGGCATCGGCAGCTGTTGAAAAATTGCAAATTTCCCTGGTTTTCATGGAGTAAGAGCCGTTGCTGGGCACGTGATTATGACATCAATGATCATTCAATTGTCACTACAGCCAAAAGTATTGGTCGGAGAGCAACGCGGTTTGCACCATTCGATTTGTCGTCACAAAATACGTCAAATTAGCCTCTTACCAGCAACACTGGAACAGTTTTTCCACTTTTGCATTTTTGCCTGGTCTTTTTGTTAATTGAAATCGGCTACACTGTACTCTGTACAATCGCTACTGGTCATTACTAAATTTAACTTATAAGTTATGTGCCCTTCGGTAGCCCAGAAGACCTGAAATCTTTGGGCTAAGCCCATTTAACTCACCCAGCGATTGTCTTACTTCTAAGTGCAAGACAATCTCAATGTCTTTATCTACGTGTAGAAAAACCACACCATTTGTACGTGAAAAACACAAGGTACTTGATACAGTCTGCTGTAAAAAGTACAACTGAAACACTGACCCACTTTAGTAAGGTGCCAAAAGATGCGGATTGAGCCAGGCATCGGCAGCTGTTGAAAAATTGCAAATTTCCCCTGGTTTCCATGGAGTAAGAGCCGTTGCTGGGCACGTGATTATGACATAAATGATCATTCAATTGTCACTACAGGCAAAAGTATTGGTCGGAGAGCAACGCGGTTTTGCACCATTCGATTTGTCGTCACAAAACACGTCCGATTAGCCTCTTACCAGCAGCACTGGAACAATTATTCCAATTTTTGCATTTTTGCCTGGTCTTTTAGTTAATTGAAATCGGCTACACTGTACTATGTACCATTGCGACTGGTAATTACTATATTCAACTTTTGACTATATGTTATGTGTCCTTCGGAAGCCCAGAAGACGTCAAATCTTTGGGCTAAGCCCATTTAACTCACCCAGCAATTGCCTTACTTCTAAGTGCAAGACAATCTCAATGTCTTTATCTACGTGTAGAAAAACCACACCATTTGTACATAAAATACACAAGGGTACTTGATACAGTCTGCTGTAAAAAGTACAACTGAACACTGACCCACTTTCAGTAAGGTGCCAAAAGATTCGGAATTGAGCCAGGTATCGGCAGCTGTTGAAAAATTGCAAATTTCTCTGCTTTCCATGGAGTTAAGAGCCGTTGCTGGGCACGTGATTATGACATAAATGATCATTCAATTGTCACTACAGCCAAAAGTATTGGTCGGAGAGCAACGCGGTTTGCACCATTCGATTTCTCGTCACAAAATACGTCGGATTAGCCTCTTACCAGCAGCACTCGAACAGTTTTTCCACTTTTGCATTTTTACCTGGTCTTTTTGTTAATTGAAATCGGCTACACTGTACTCTGTACAATCGCAACTGGTCATTACTATATTCAACTTTTGACTATAAGTTATGTGCCCTTCGGTAGCCAGAAGACGTCAAATCTTTGGGCTAAGCCATTTAACTCACCCAGCAATTGCCTTACTTCTAAGTCCAAGACAATCTCAATGTCTTTATCTACGTGTAGAAAAACCAGACCATTTGTACATGAAAAACACAAGGTACTTGATACAGTCTGCTGTAAAAAGTACAACTGAACACTGACCCACTTCAGTAAGGTGCCAAAAGATTCGGAAATTGAGCCAGGCATCGGCAACTGTTGAAAAAATTGCAAATTTCCCTGGTTTCCATGTAGTAAGAGCAGTTGCTACGCACGTGATTATGACATAAATGATCATTCAATTGTCACTACAGCCAAAAGTATTGGTCGGAGAGCAACGCGGATTGCACCATTCGATTTCTCGTCACAAACACGTCGGATACGCCTCTTACTAGTAGCACTGGAAACAGTTTTTCCACTTTTGCATTTTTACCTGGTCTTTTTGTTAATTGAAATCGGCTACACTGTACTCTGTACAATCGCGACTGGTCATTACTATATTCAACTTTTGACCTATAAGTATGTGCCCTTCGGTAGCCAGAAGACTGAAATCTTTGGGCCAAGCCATTTAACTCACCAGCAATTGTCTTACTTCTAAGTCGAAGACAATCTCAATGTCTTTATCTACGTGTAGAAAAACCACACCATTTGTACGTGAAAACACAAGGTACCTTGATACAGTCTGCTGTAAAAATAACAACTGAACACTGACCCACTTCAGTAAGGTGCAAAAGATGCGGAATTGAGCCAGGCATCGGCAGCTGTTGGAAAAATTGCAAATTTCCCTGGTTTCCGTGGAGTAAGAGCCGTTGCTGGGCACGTGATTATGGACATCAATGATCATTCAATTGTCACTACAGCCAAAAGTATTGGTCGGAGAGCAACGCAGATTGCACCATTCGATTTGTCGTCACAAAATACGTCAAATTAGCCTCTTACCAGCAACACTGGAAAAAGTTTTTCCACTTTTGCATTTTTGCCTGGTCTTTTTGTTAATTGAAATCGGGCTACACTGTACTCTGTACATCGCTACTGGTCATTACTATATTTAACTTTTGACTATAAGTTATGCTGCCCTTCGTAGCCCAGAAGACCTGAAATCTTTGGGCTAAGCCCATTTAACTCACCCAGCAATTGCCTTACTTCTAAGTGCAAGACAATCTCAATGTCTTTATCCACGAGTAGAAAAACCACACCATTTGTACGTGAAAAACACAAGGTACTTGATACAGTCTTGCTGTAAAAAGTACAACTGAACACTGACCCACTTCAGTAAGGTGCCAAAAGATGCGGAATTGAGCCAGGCATCGGCAGCTGTTGAAAAATTGCAAATTTCCCTGGTTTCCATGGAGTAAGAGCCGTTGCTGGGCACGTGATTATGACATCAATGATCATTCAAATGTCACTACAGGACAAAAGTATTGGTCGGAGAGCAACGCGGTTTGCACCATTCGATTTCTCGTCACAAAATACGTCGGATTAGCCCTCTTAACCAGCAGCACTCGAACAGTTTTTCCACTTTTGCATTTTTTACCTGGTCTTTTAGTTAATTGAAATCGGCTACACTGTACTCTGTACAATCGCGACTGGTCATTACTATATTCAACTTTTGACTATAAGTTATGTGCCCTTCGGTAGCCCAGAAGACGTCAATCTTTGGGCTAAGCCCATTTAACTCACCCAGCAATTGTCTTACTTCTAAGTCCAAGACAATCTCAATGTCTTTATCTACGTGTAGATAAACCAGAACCATTTGTACATAAAAAACACAAGGTACTTGATACAGTCTGCTGTAAAAAGTACACCTGAACACTGACCCACTTCAGTAAGGTGCCAAAAGATTCGGATTGAGCCAGGTATCGGCAGCTGTTGAAAAATTGCAAATTTCCCTGGTTTCCATGGAGTAAGAGCCGTTGCTGGGCACGTGATTATGACATCAATGATCATTCAATTGTCACTAACAGTCAAAAGTATTGGTCGGAGAGCAACGCGGTTTGCACCATTCGATTTGTCGTCACAAATACGTCGGATTAGCCTCTTACCAGCAGCACTGGAACAATTTTTCCAATTTTGCATTTTTGCCTGGTCTTTTTGTAATTGAAATCGGCTACACTGTACTATGTACCATCGCGACTGGTCATTACTATATTCAACTTTTGACTATAAGTTATGTGCCCTTCGGTAGCCCAGAAGACCTGAAATCTTTGGGCTAAGCCATTTAACTCACCCAGCAATTGCCTTACTTCTAAGTGCAAGACAATCTCAATGTCTTTATCTACGTGTAGAAAAACCACACCATTTGTACATGAAAAACACAAGGTACTTGATACAGTCTGCTGTAAAAAGTACAACTAAATACTGACCCACATTAATAAGGTGCCAAAAAATGCGGAATTGAGCCAGGCATCGGCAGCTGTTAAAAAATTGCAAATATCCCTGGTTTCCATGGAGTAAGAGCCGTTGCTGGGCACGTGATTATGACATCAATGATCATTCAATTGGCACTACAGGCAAAAGTATTGTTCGGAGAGCAACACGGTTTGCACCATTCGATTTCTCGTCACAAAATACGTCGGATTAGCCTCTTACCAGCAGCACTGGAACAATTTTTCCACTTTTGCATTTTTGCCTGGTCTTTTTCTTAATTGAAATCGGCTACACTGTACTATGTACCATCGCGACTGGTCATTACTATATTCAACTTTTGACTATAAGTTATGTGCCCTTCGGTAGCCCAGAAGACGTCAAATCTTTGGGCTAAGCCCATTTAACTCACCCAGCAATTGTCTTAATTCTAAGTCCAAGACAATCTCAATGTCTTTATCTACGTGTAGAAAAACCAGACCATTTGTACATAAAAAACACAAGGTACTTGATACAGTCTGCTGTAAAAAGTACAACTGAACACTGACCCACTTTAGTAAGGTGCCAAAAGATGCGGAATTGAGCCAGGCATCGGCAGCTGTTGAAAAATTGCAAATTTCCCTGGTTTCCATGGAGTAAGAGCCGTTGCTGGGCACGTGATTATGACATAAATGATCATTCAATTGTCACTACAGCCAAAAGTATTGGTCGGAGAGCAACGCGGTTTGCACCATTCGATTTCTCGTCACAAAATACGTCGGATTAGCCTCTTACCAGCAGCACTCGAACAGTTTTTCCACTTTTGCATTTTTACCTGGTCTTTTTGTTAATTGAAATCGGCTACACTGTACTCTGTACAATCGCAACTGGTCATTACTATATTCAACTTTTGGACTATAAGTTATGTGCCCTTCGGTAGCCCAGAAGACGTCAAATCTTTGGGCTAGCCCATTTAACTCACCCAGCAATTGCCTTACTTCTAAGTCCAAGACAATCTCAATGTCTTTATCTACGTGTAGAAAAACCAGACCATTTGTACATGAAAAACACAAGGTACTTGATACAGTCTGCTGTAAAAAGTACAACTGAACACTGACCCACTTCAGTAAGGTGCCAAAAGATTCGGAATTGAGCCAGGCATCGGCAGCTGTTGAAAAATTGCAAATTTTCCCTGGTTTCCATGTAGTAAGAGCAGTTGCTACGCACGTGATTATGACATAAATGATCATTCAATTGTCACTACAGCCAAAAGTATTGGTCGGAGAGCAACGCGGATTGCACCATTCGATTTCTCGTCACAAAACACGTCGGATAAGCCTCTTACTAGTAGCACTGGAAACAGTTTTTCCACTTTTGCATTTTACCTGGTCTTTTTGTTAATTGAAATCGGCTACACCTGTACTCTGTACAATCGCGACTGGTCATTACTATATTCAACTTTTGACTATAAGTTATGTGCCCTTCGGTAGCCCAGAAGACCTGAAATCTTTGGGCCAAGCCCATTTAACTCACCCAGCAATTGTCTTACTTCTAAGTCGAAGACAATCTCAATGTCTTTAATCTACGTGTAGAAAAACCACACCATTTGTACGTGAAAAACACAAGGTACTTGATACAGTCTGCTGTAAAAATAACAACTGAACACTGACCCACTTCAGTAAGGTGCCAAAAGATGCGGAATTGAGCCAGGCATCGGCAGCTGTTGAAAAATTGCAAATTTCCCTGGTTTCCATGGAGTAAGAGGCCGTTGCTGGCACGTGATTATGACATCAATGATCATTCAATTGTCACTACAGCCAAAAGTATTGGTCGGAGAGCAACGCAGATTGCACCATTCGATTTGTCGTCACAAAATACGTCAAATTAGCCTCTTACCAGCAACACTGGAACAGTTTTTCCACTTTTGCATTTTTGCCTGGTCTTTTTGTTAATTGAAATCGGCTACACTGTACTCTGTACAATCGCTACTGGTCATTACTATATTTAACTTTTGACTATAAGTTATGTGCCCTTCGGTAGCCCAGAAGACCTGAAAATCTTTGGGCTAAGCCCCATTTAACTCACCCAGCAATTGCCTTACTTCTAAGTGCAAGACAATCTCAATGTCTTTATCCACGTGTAGAAAAACCACACCATTTGTACGTGAAAAACACAAGGTACTTGATACAGTCTGCTGTAAAAAGTACAACTGAACACTGACCCACTTCAGTAAGGTGCCAAAAGATGCGGAATTGAGCCAGCATCGGCAGCTGTTGAAAAATTGCAAATTTCCCTGGTTTCCATGGAGTAAGAGCCGTTGCTGGGCACGTGATTATGACATCAATGATCATTCAAATGTCACTACAGGCAAAAGTATTGGTCGGAGAGCAACGCGGTTTGCACCATTCGATTTCTCGTCACAAAATACGTCGGATTAGCCTCTTACCAGCAGCACTCGAACAGTTTTTCCACTTTTGCATTTTTACCTGGTCTTTTAGTTAATTGAAATCGGCTACACTGTACTCTGTACAATCGCGGACTGGTCATTACTATATTCAACTTTTGACTATAAGTTATGTGCCCTTCGGTAGCCCAGAAGACGTCAAATCTTTGGGCTAAGCCCATTTAACTCACCAGCAATTGTCTTACTTCTAAGTCCAAGACAATCTCAATGTCTTTATCTACGTGTAGATAAACCAGACCATTTGTACATAAAAAACACAAGGTACTTGATACAGTCTGCTGTAAAAAGTACACCTGAACACTGACCCACTTCAGTAAGGTGCCAAAAGATTCGGAATTGAGCCAGGTATCGGCAGCTGTTGAAAATTGCAAATTTCCCTGGTTTCCATGGAGTAAGAGCCTGTTGCTGGGCACGTGATTATGACATCAATGATCATTCAATTGTCACTACAGTCAAAAGTATTGGTCGGAGAGCAACGCGGTTTGCACCATTCGATTTGTCGTCACAAAATACGTCGGATTAGCCTCTTACCAGCAGCACTGGAACAATTTTCCAATTTTGCATTTTTGCCTGGTCTTTTTGTTAATTGAAATCGGCTACACTGTACTATGTACCATCGCGACTGGTCATTACTATATTCAACTTTTGACTATAAGTTATGTGCCCTTCGGTAGCCCAGAAGACCTGAAATCTTTGGCTAAGCCCATTTAACTCACCCAGCAATTGCCTTACTTCTAAGTGCAAGACAATCTCAATGTCTTTATCTACGTGTAGAAAAACCACACCATTTGTACATGAAAAACACAAGGTACTTGATACAGTCTGCTGTAAAAAGTACAACTAAATACTGACCCACATTAATAAGGTGCCAAAAAATGCGGAATTGAGCCAGGCATCGGCAGCTGTTAAAAATTGCAAATATCCCTGGTTTCCATGGAGTAAGAGCCGTTGCTGGGCACGTGATTATGACATAAATGATCATTCAATTGTCACTACAGCAAAAGTATTGGTCGGAGAGCAACGCGGTTTGCACCATTCGATTTGTCGTCACAAAACACGTCCGATTAGCCTCTTACCAGCAGCACTGGAACAATTTTTCCAATTTTGCATTTTTGCCTGGTCTTTTAGTTAATTGAAATCGGCTACACTGTACTATGTACCATTGCGACTGGTAATTACTATATTCAACTTTTGACTATATGTTATGTGTCCTTCGGTAGCCCAGAAACGTCAAATCTTTGGGCTAAAGCCCATTTAACTCACCCAGCAATTGCCTTACTTCTAAGTGCAAGACAATCTCAATGTCTTTATCTACGTGTAGAAAAACCACACCATTTGTACATAAAATACACAAGGTACTTGATACAGTCTGCTGTAAAAAGTACAACTGAACACTGACCCACTTCAGTAAGGTGCCAAAAGATTCGGAATTGAGCCAGGTATCGGCAGCTGTTGAAAAAATTGCAAATTTCTCTGCTTTCCATGGAGTAAGAGCCGTTGCTGGGCACGTGATTATGACATAAATGATCATTCAATTGTCACTACAGCCAAAAGTATTGGTCGGAGAGCAACGCGGGTTTGCACCATTCGATTTCTCGTCACAAAATACGTCGGATTAGCCTCTTACCAGCAGCACTCGAACAGTTTTTCCACTTTTGCATTTTTACCTGCTCTTTTGTTAATTGAAATCGGCTACACTGTACTCTGTACAATCGCAACTGGTCATTACTATATTCAACTTTTGACTATAAGTTATGTGCCCTTCGGTAGCCCAGAAGACGTCAAATCTTTGGGCTAAGCCCATTTAAACTCACCCAGCAATTGCCTTACTTCTAAGTCCAAGACAATCTCAATGTCTTTATCTACGTGGTAGAAAAACCAGACCATTTGTACATGAAAAACACAAGGTACTTGATTACAGTCTGCTGTAAAAAGTACAACTGAACACTGACCCACTTCAGTAAGGTGCCAAAAGATTCGGAATTGAGCCAGGCATCGGCAGCTGTTGAAAAATTGCAAATTTCCCTGGTTTCCATGTAGTAAGAGCAGTTGCTACGCACGTGATTATGACATAAATGATCATTCAATTGTCACTACAGCCAAAAGTATTGGTCGGAGAGCAACGCGGATTGCACCATTCGATTTCTCGTCACAAAACACGTCGGATAAGCCTCTTACTAGTAGCACTGAACAGTTTTTCCACTTTGCATTTTTACCTGGTCTTTTTGTAATTGAAATCGGCTACACTGTACTCTGTACAATCGCGACTGGTCATTACTATATTCAACTTTTGACTATAAGTTATGTGCCCTTCGGTAGCCCAGAAGACCTGAAATCTTTGGGCCAAGCCCATTTAACTCACCCAGCAATTGTCTTACTTCTAAGTCGAAGACAATCTCAATGTCTTTATCTACGTGTAGAAAAAACCACACCATTTGTACGTGAAAAACACAAGGTACTTGATACAGTCTGCTGTAAAAATAACAACTGAACACTGACCCACTTCAGTAAGGTGCCAAAAGATGCGGAATTGAGCCAGGCATCGGCAGCTGTTGAAAAATTGCAAATTTCCCTGGTTTCCATGGAGTAAGAGCCGTTGCTGGGCACGTGATTATGACATCAATGATCATTCAATTGTCACTACAGCCAAAAGTATTGGTCGGAGAGCAACGCAGATTGCACCATTCGATTTGTCGTCACAAAATACGTCAAATTAGCCTCTTACCAGCAACACTGAACAGTTTTTCCACTTTTGCATTTTTGCCTGGTCTTTTTGTTAATTGAAATCGGCTACACTGTACTCTGTACAATCGCTACTGGTCATTACTTATATTTAACTTTTGACTATAAGTTATGTGCCCTTCGGTAGCCCAGAAGACCTGAAATCTTTGGGCTAAGCCCATTTAACTCACCCAGCAATTGCCTTACTTCTAAGTGCAAGACAATCTCAATGTCTTTATCCACGTGTAGAAAAACCACACCATTTGTACGTGAAAAACACAAGGTACTTGATACAGTCTGCTGTAAAAAGTACAACTGAACACTGACCCACTTCAGTAAGGTGCCAAAAGATGCGGAATTGGAGCCAGGCATCGGCAGCTGTTGAAAAATTGCAAATATCCCTGGTTTCCATGGAGTAAGAGCCGTTGCTGGGCTTGTGATTATGACATCAATGATCATTCAATTGTCACTACAGCCAAAAGTATTGGTCGGAGAGCAACGCGGTTTGCACCATTCGATTTGTCGTCACAAAATACGTCGGATTAGCCTCTTGCCAGCAGCACTGGAACAATTTTTCCAATTTTGCATTTTTGCCTGGTCTTTTTGTTAATTGAAACCGGCTACACTGTACTCTGTACAATCGCTACTGGTCATTACTATATTTAACTTTTGACTATAAGTTATGTGCCCTTCGGTAGCCCAGAAGACCTGAAATCTTTGGGCTAAGCCCATTTAACTCACCCAGCAATTGCCTTACTTCTAAGTGCAAGACAATCTCAATGTCTTTATCTACGTGTAGAAAAACCACACCATTTGTACGTGAAAAACACAAGGTACTTGATACAGTCTGCTGTAAAAAGTACAACTGAACACTGACCCACTTCAGTAAGGTGCCAAAAGATGCGGAATTGAGCCAGGCATCGGCAGCTGTTGAAAAATTGCAAATTTCCCTGGTTTCCATGGAGTAAGAGCCGTTGCTGGGCACGTGATTATGACATCAATGATCATTCAATTGTCACTACAGGGAAAAGTATTGGTCGGAGAGCAACGCGGTTTGCACCATTCGATTTGTCGTCACAAAATACGTCGGATTAGTCTCTTACCAGCAGCACTGGAACAATTTTTCCAATTTTGCATTTTTGCCTGGTCTTTTTGTTAATTGAAATCGGCTACACTGTACTATGTACCATCGCGACTGGTCATTACTATATTCAACTTTTGACTATATGTTATGTGCCCTTCGGTAGCCCAGAAGACCTGAAATCTTTGGGCCAAGCCCATTTAACTCACCCAGCAATTGTCTTACTTCTAAGTCCAAGACAATCTCAATGTCTTTATCTACGTGTAGAAAAACCACACCATTTGTACATAAAAAACACAAGGTACTTGATACAGTCTGCTGTAAAAAGTACACCTGAACACTGACCCACTTCAGTAAGGTGCCAAAAGATGCGGAATTGAGCCAGGCATCGGCAGCTGTTGAAAAATTGCAAATTTCCCTGGTTTCCATGGAGTAAGAGCCGTTGCTGGGCACGTGATTATGACATCAATGATCATTCAATTGTCACTACAGCCAAAAGTATTGGTCGGAGAGCAACGCGGTTTGCACCATTCGATTTGTCGTCACAAAATACGTCAAATTAGCCTCTTACCAGCAACACTGGAACAGTTTTTCCACTTTTGCATTTTTGCCTGGTCTTTTTCTTAATTGAAATCGGCTACACTGTACTCTGTACAATCGCGACTGGTCATTACTATATTCAACTTTTGACTATAAGTTATGTGCCCTTCGGTAGCCCAGAAGACCTGAAATCTTTGGGCTAAGCCCATTTAACTCACCCAGCAATTGCCTTACTTCTAAGTGCAAGACAATCTCAATGTCTTTATCTACGTGTAGAAAAACCACACCATTTGTACATGAAAAACACAAGGTACTTGATACAGTCTGCTGTAAAAAGTACAACTAAATACTGACCCACATTAATAAGGTGCCAAAAAATGCGGAATTGAGCCAGGCATCGGCAGCTGTTAAAAAATTGCAAATATCCCTGGTTTCCATGGAGTAAGAGCCGTTGCTGTGCACGTGATTATGACATCAATGATCATTCAATTGGCACTACAGGCAAAAGTATTGTTCGGAGAGCAACACGGTTTGCACCATTCGATTTCTCGTCACAAAATACGTCGGATTAGCCTCTTACCAGCAGCACTGGAACAATTTTTCCACTTTTGCATTTTTGCCTGGTCTTTTTCTTAATTGAAATCGGCTACACTGTACTATGTACCATCGCGATTGGTCATTACTATATTCAACTTTTGACTATATGTTATGTGCCCTTCGGTAGCCCAGAAGACGTCAAATCTTTGGGCTAAGCCCATTTAACTCACCCAGCAATTGCCTTACTTCTAAGTCCAAGACAATCTCAATGTCTTTATCTACGTGTAGAAAAACCACACCATTTGTACATGAAAAACACAAGGTACTTGATACAGTCTGCTGTAAAAAGTACAACTAAATACTGACCCACATTAATAAGGTGCCAAAAAATGCGGAATTGAGCCAGGCATCGGCAGCTGTTAAAAAATTGCAAACATCCCTGGTTTCCATGGAGTAAGAGCCGTTGCTGTGCACGTGATTATGACATCAATGATCATTCAATTGGCACTACAGGCAAAAGTATTGTTCGGAGAGCAACACGGTTTGCACCATTCGATTTCTCGTCACAAAATACGTCGGATTAGCCTCTTACCAGCAGCACTGGAACAATTTGTCCACTTTTGCATTTTTGCCTGGTCTTTTTCTTAATTGAAATCGGCTACACTGTACTATGTACCATCGCGACTGGTCATTACTATATTCAACTTTTGACTATATGTTATGTGCCCTTCGGTAGCCCAGAAGACGTCAAATCTTTGGGCTAAGCCCATTTAACTCACCCAGCAATTGCCTTACTTCTAAGTCCAAGACAATCTCAATGTCTTTATCTACGTGTAGAAAAACCACACCATTTGTACATGAAAAACACAAGGTACTTGATACAGTCTGCTGTAAAAAGTACAACTAAACACTGACCCACTTCAGTAAGGTGCCAAAAGATTCGGAATTGGACCAGGCATCGGCAGCTGTTGACAAATTGCAAATTTCCCTGGTTTCCATGGAGTAAGAGCCGTTGCTGGGCACGTGATTATGACATCAATGATCATTCAATTGTGACTACAGGCACCAGTATTAGTCGGAGAGCAACGCGGTTTGCACCATTCGATTTCTCGTCACAAAATACGTCGGATTAGCCTCTTACCAGCAGCACTGGAACAGTTTTTCCACTTTTGCATTTTTACCTGGTCTTTTTGTTAATTGAAATCGGCTACACTGTACTCTGTACAATCGCGACTGGTCATTACTATATTCAACTTTTGACTATAAGTTATGTGCCCTTCGGTAGCCCAGAAGACCTGAAATCTTTGGGCCAAGCCCATTTAACTCACCCAGCAATTGTCTTACTTCTAAGTCCAAGACAATCTCAATGTCTTTATCTACGTGTAGAGAAACCAGATCATTTGTACGTAAAAAACACAAGGTACTTGATACAGTCTGCTGTAAAAAGTACAACTGAACACTGACCCACTTCAGTAAGGTGCCAAAAGACGCGGAATTGAGCCAGGCATCGGCAGCTGTTGAAAAATTGCAAATATCCCTGGTTTCCATGGAGTAAGAGCCGTTGCTGGGCATGTGATTATGACATCAATGATCATTCAATTGTCACTACAGCCAAAAGTATTGGTCGGAGAGCAACGCGGTTTGCACCATTCGATTTGTCGTCACAAAATACGTCGAATTAGCCTCTTACCAGCAACACTGGAACAGTTTTTCCACTTTTGCATTTTTGCCTGGTCTTTTTGTTAATTGAAATCGGCTACACTGTACTCTGTACAATCGCTACTGGTCATTAATATATTCAACTTTTGACTATAAGTTATGTGCCCTTCGGTAGCCCAGAAGACCTGAAATCTTTGGGCTAAGCCCATTTAACTCACCCAGCAATTGCCTTACTTCTAAGTGCAAGACAATCTCAATGTCTTTATCTACGTGTAGAAAAACCACACCATTTGTACATGAAAAACACAAGGTACTTGATACAGTCTGCTGTAAAAAGTACAACTGAACACTGACCCACTTCAGTAAGGTGCCAAAAGATGCGGAATTGAGCCAGGCATCGGCAGCTGTTGAAAAATTGCAAATTTCCCTGGTTTCCATGGAGTAAGAGCCGTTGCTGTGCACGTGATTATGACATAAATGATCATTCAATTGTCACTACAGCCAAAAGTATTGGTCGGAGGGCAACGCGGTTTGCACCATTCGATTTCTCGTCACAAAATACGTCGGATTAGCCTCTTACCAGCAGCACTCGAACAGTTTTTCCACTTTTGCATTTTTACCTGGTCTTTTAGTTAATTGATATCGGCTACACTGTACTCTGTACAATCGCGACTGGTCATTACTATATTCAACTTTTGACTATAAGTTATGTGCCCTTCGGTAGCCCAGAAGACGTCAAATCTTTGGGCCAAGCCCATTTAACCCACCCAACAATTGTCTTACTTCTAAGTCCAAGACAATCTCAATGTCTTTATCTACGTGTAGAAAAACCACACCATTTGTACATAAAAAACACAAGGTACTTGATACAGTAAAAAGTACAACTGAACACTGACCCACATTTATAAGGTGCCAAAAGATGCGGAATTGGGCCAGGCATCGGCAGCTGTTGAAAAATTGCAAATATCCCTGGTTTCCATGGAGTAAGAGCCGTTGCTGGGCACGTGATTATGACATAAATGATCATTGAATTGTCGCTACAGCCAAAAGTATTGGTCGGAGAGCATCGCGGATTGCACCATTCGATTTGTCGTCACAAAATACGTCGGATTAGCCTCTTACGAGCAGGACTGGAACAGTTTTTCCACTTTTGCATTTTTGCCTGGTCTTTTTGTTAATTGAAATCGGCTACACTGTACTCTGTACAATCGCGACTGGTCATTACTATATTCAACTTTTGACTATAAGTTATGTGCCCTTCGGTAGCCCAGAAGACCTGAAATCTTTGAGCCAAGCCCATTTAACTCGCCCAGCGATTGCCTTACTTCTAAGTGCAAGACAATCTCAATGTCTTTATCTACGTGTAGAAAAACCAGACCATTTGTACATGAAAAACACAAGGTACTTGATACAGTCTGCTGTAAAAAGTACAACTGAACACTGACCCACTTCAGTAAGGTGCCAAAAGATGCGGAATTGAGCCAGGCATCGGCAGCTGTTGAAAAATTGCAAATATCCCTGGTTTCCATGGAGTAAGAGCCGTTGCTGGGCACGTGATTATGACATAAATGATCATTCATTTGTCACTACAGGCTCCAGTATTAGTCGGAGAGCATCGCGGTTTGCACCATTCGATTTCTCGTCACAAAAATACGACGGATTAGCCTCTTACCAGCAGCACTGGAACAGTTTTTCCACTTTTGCATTTTTACCTGGTCTTTTTGTTAATTGAAATCGGCTACACTGTACTCTGTACAATCGCGACTGGTCATTAGTATATTCAACTTTTGACTATAAGTTATGTGCCCTTCGGTAGCCCAGAAGACGTCAAATCTTTGGGCTAAGCCCATTTAACTCACCCAGCAATTGTCTTACTTCTAAGTCCAAGACAATCTCAATGTCTTTATCTACGTGTAGAAAAACCACACCATTTGTACATAAAAAACACAAGGTACTTGATACAGTCTGCTGTAAAAAGTACAACTGAACACTGACCCACTTCAGTAAGGTGCCAAAAGATGCGGAATTGAGCCAGGCATCGGCAGCTGTTGAAAAATTGCAAATTTCCCTGGTTTCCATGGAGTAAGAGCCGTTGCTGGGCACGTGATTATGACATCAATGATCATTCAATTGTCACTACAGCCAAACGTATTGGTCGGAGAGCAACGCGGTTTGCACCATTCGATTTCTCGTCACAAAATACGTCGGATTAGCCTCTTACCAGCAGCACTGGAACAGTTTTTCCACTTTTGCATTTTTGCCTGGTCTTTTTGTTAATTGAAATCGGCTACACTGTACTCTGTACAATCGCGACTGGTCATTACTATATTCAACTTTTGACTATAAGTTATGTGCCCTTCGGTAGCCCAGAAGACCTGAAATCTTTGGGCTAAGCCCATTTAACTCACCCAGCAATTTCCTTACTTCTAAGTGCAAGACAATCTCAATGTCTTTATCTACGTGTAGAAAAACCACACCATTTGTACGTGAAAAAAACAAGGTACTTGATACAGTCTGCTGTAAAAAGTACAACTGACCACAGACCCACATGAATAAGGTGCCAAAAGATGCGGTATTGGGCCAGGCATCGGCAGTTGTTGAAAAATTGCAAATTTCCCTGGTTTCCATGGAGTAAGAGCCGTTGCTGTGCACGTGATTATGACATAAATGATCATTCAATTGTCACTACAGCCAAAAGTATTGGTCGGAGAGCAACGCGGTTTGCACCATTCGATTTGTCGTCACAAAATACGTCGGATTAGCCTCTTACCAGCAGCACTGGAACAATTTTTCTAATTTTCCATTTTTGCCTGGTCTTTTTGTTAATTGAAATCGGCTACACTGTACTATGTACCATCGCGACTGGTCATTACTATATTCAACTTTTGACTATAAGTTATGTGCCCTTCGGTAGCCCAGAAGACCTGAAATCTTTGGGCCAAGCCCATTTAACTCACCCAGCAATTGTCTTACTTCTAAGTCCAAGACAATCTCAATGTCTTTATCTACGTGTAGAAAAACCACACCATTTGTACATAAAAAACACAAGGTACTTGATACAGTAAAAAGTACAACTGAACACTGACCCACATTTATAAGGTGCCAAAAGATGCGGAACTGGGCCAGGCATCGGCAGCTGTTAAAAAATTGCAAATATCCCTGGTTTCCATGGAGTAAGAGCCGTTGCTACGCACGTGATTATGACATAAATGATCATTCAATTGTCGCTACAGCCAAAAGTATTGGTCGGAGAGCAACGCGGATTGCACCATTCGATTTCTCGTCACAAAATACGTCGGATTAGCCTCTTGCCAGCAGCACTGGAACAATTTTTCCAATTTTGCATTTTTGCCTGGTCTTTTTGTTAATTGAAACCGGCTACACTGTACTCTGTACAATCGCGACTGGTCATTACTATATTCAACTTTTGACTATAAGTTATGTGCCCTTCGGTAGCCCAGAAGACCTGAAATCTTTGGGCCAAGCCCATTTAACTCACCCAGCAATTGTCTTACTTCTAAGTCCAAGACAATCTCAATGTCTTTATCTACGTGTAGAAAAACCACACCATTTGTACATAAAAAACACAAGGTACTTGATACAGTCTGCTGTAAAAAGTACAACTGAACACTGACCCACTTCAGTAAGGTGCCAAAAGATGCGGAATTGAGCCAGGCATCGGCAGCTGTTGAAAAATTGCAAATTTCCCTGGTTTCCATGGAGTAAGAGCCGTTGCTGGGCACGTGATTATGACATAAATGATCATTCATTTGTCACAACAGCCAAAAGTATTGGTCGGAGAGCAACGCGGTTTGCACCATTCGATTTCTCGTCACAAGATACGTCGGATTAGTCTCTTACCAGCAGCACTGGAACAGTTTTTCCACTTTTGCATTTTTACCTGGTCTTTTTGTTAATTGAAATCGGCTACACTGTACTCTGTACAATCGCGACTGGTCATTACTATATTCAACTTTTGACTATAAGTTCTGTGCCCTTCGGTAGCCCAAAAGACGTCAAATCTTTGGGCTAAGCCCATTTAACTCACCCAGCAATTGCCTTACTTCTAAGTCCAAGACAATCGCAATGTCTTTATCTACGTGTAGAAAAACCACACCATTTGTACATAAAAAACACAAGGTACTTGATACAGTCTGCTGTAAAAAGTACAACTGACCACAATCCCACATGAATAAGGTGCCAAAAGATGCGGAATTGAGCCAGGTATCGGCAGCTGTTGAAAAATTGCAAATTTCCCTGGTTTCCATGGAGTAAGAGCCGTTGCTGTGCACGTGATTATGACATAAATGATCATTCAATTGTCACTACAGGCAAAAGTATTGTTCGGAGAGCAACGCGGTTTGCACCATTCGATTTCTCGTCACAAAATACGTCGGATTAGCCTCTTACCAGCAGCACTTGAACAATTTTTCCACTTTTGCATTTTTGCCTGGTCTTTTTGTTAATTGAAATCGGCTACACTGTACTATGTACCATCGCGACTGGTCATTACTATATTCAACTTTTGACTATATGTTATGTGCCCTTCGGTAGCCCAGAAGACCTGAAATCTTTGAGCTAAGCCCATTTAACTCGCCCAGCGATTGCCTTACTTCTAAGTGCAAGACAATCTCAATGTCTTTATCTACGTGTAGAAAAACCACACCATTTGTACATAAAAAACACAAGGTACTTGATACAGTCTGCTGTAAAAAGTACAACTGAACACTGACCCACTTCAGTAAGGTGCCAAAAGATGCGGAATTCAGCCAGGCATCGGCAGCTGTTAAAAAATTGCGAATATCCCTGGTTTCCATGGAGTAAGAGCCGTTGCTGGGCACGTGATTATGACATAAATGATAATTCAATTGTCACTACAGGCTCCAGTATTAGTCGGAGAGCAACGCGGTTTGCACCATTCGATTTCTCGTCACAAAATACGTCGGATTAGCCTCTTACCAGCAGCACTGGAACAGTTTTTCCACTTTTGCATTTTTACCTGGTCTTTTTGTTAATTGAAATCGGCTACACTGTACTCTGTACAATCGCGACTGGTCATTACTATATTCAACTTTTGACTATAAGTTATGTGCCCTTCGGTAGCCCAGAAGACGTCAAATCTTTGGGCTAAGCCCATTTAACTCACCCAGCAATTGTCTTACTTCTAAGTCCAAGACAATCTCAATGTCTTTATCTACGTGTAGAAAAACCACACCATTTGTACATAAAAAACACAAGGTACTTGATACAGTCTGCTGTAAAAAGTACAACTAAACACTGACCCACTTCAGTAAGGTGCCAAAAGATTCGGAATTGAGCCAGGCATCGGCAGCTGTTGACAAATTGCAAATTTCCCTGGTTTCCATGGAGTAAGATCCGTTGCTGGGCACGTGATTATGACATAAATGATCATTGAATTGTCGCTACAGCCAAAAGTATTGGTCGGAGAGCATCGCGGATTGCACCATTCGATTTGTCGTCACAAAATACGTCGGATTAGCCTCTTACCAGCAGCACTGGAACAGTTTTTTCACTTTTGCATTTTTGCCTGGTCTTTTTGTTAATTGAAATCGGCTACACTGTACTCTGTACAATCGCGACTGGTCATTACTATATTCAACTTTTGACTATAAGTTATGTGCCCTTCGGTAGCCCAGAAGACCTGAAATCTTTGGGCCAAGCCCATTTAACTCACCCAGCAATTGTCTTACTTCTAAGTCCAAGACAATCTCAATGTCTTTATCTACGTGTAGAAAAACCAGACCATTTGTACATAAAATACACAAGGTACTTGATACAGTCTGCTGTAAAAAGTACAACTGAACACTGACCCACTTCAGTAAGGTGCCAAAAGATGCGGAATTGAGCCAGGCATCGGCAGCTGTTGAAAAATTGCAAATTTCCCTGGTTTCCATGGAGTAAGAGCCGTTGCTGGGCACGTGATTATGACATCAATGATCATTCAATTGTCACTACAGCCAAAAGTATTGGTCGGAGAGCAACGCGGTTTGCACCATTCGATTTCTCGTCACCAAATACGTCGGATTAGCCTCTTACCAGCAGCACTGGAACAGTTTTTCCACTTTTGCATTTTTGCCTGGTCTTTTTCTTAATTGAAATCGGCTACACTGTACTCTGTACAATCGCGACTGGTCATTACTATATTCAACTTTTGACTATAAGTTATGTGCCCTTCGGTAGCCCAGAAGACCTGAAATCTTTGGGCTAAGCCCATTTAACTCACCCAGCAATTGCCTTACTTCTAAGTGCAAGACAATCTCAATGTCTTTATCTACGTGTAGAAAAACCACACCATTTGTACGTGAAAAAAACAAGGTACTTGATACAGTCTGCTGTAAAAAGTACAACTGACCACAGACCCACATGAATAAGGTGCCAAAAGATGCGGTATTGGGCCAGGCATCGGCAGTTGTTGAAAAATTGCAAATTTCCCTGGTTTCCATGGAGTAAGAGCCGTTGCTGTGCACGTGATTATGACATAAATGATCATTCAATTGTCACTACAGCCAAAAGTATTGGTCGGAGAGCAACGCGGTTTGCACCATTCGATTTGTCGTCACAAAATACGTCGGATTAGCCTCTTACCAGCAGCACTGGAACAATTTTTCTAATTTTCCATTTTTGCCTGGTCTTTTTGTTAATTGAAATCGGCTACACTGTACTATGTACCATCGCGACTGGTCATTACTATATTCAACTTTTGACTATAAGTTATGTGCCCTTCGGTAGCCCAGAAGACCTGAAATCTTTGGGCCAAGCCCATTTAACTCACCCAGCAATTGTCTTACTTCTAAGTCCAAGACAATCTCAATGTCTTTATCTACGTGTAGAAAAACCACACCATTTGTACATAAAAAACACAAGGTACTTGATACAGTAAAAAGTACAACTGAACACTGACCCACATTTATAAGGTGCCAAAAGATGCGGAATTGGGCCAGGCATCGGCAGCTGTTAAAAAATTGCAAATATCCCTGGTTTCCATGGAGTAAGAGCCGTTGCTGGGCACGTGATTATGACATAAATGATCATTGAATTGTCGCTACAGCCAAAAGTATTGGTCGGAGAGCATCGCGAATTGCACCATTCGATTTGTCGTCACAAAATACGTCGGATTAGCCTCTTACCAGCAGCACTGGAACAGTTTTTCCACTTTTGCATTTTTGCCTGGTCTTTTTGTTAATTGAAATCGGCTACACTGTACTCTGTACAATCGCGACTGGTCATTACTATATTTAACTTTTGACTATAAGTTATGTGCCCTTCGGTAGCCCAGAAGACCTGAAATCTTTGAGCTAAGCCCATTTAACTCGCCCAGCGATTCCCTTACTTCTAAGTGCAAGACAATCTCAATGTCTTTATCTACGTGTAGAAAAACCACACCATTTGTACATAAAAAACACAAGGTACTTGATACAGTCTGCTGTAAAAAGTACAACTGAACACTGACCCACTTCAGTAAGGTGCCAAAAGATGCGGAATTCAGCCAGGCATCGGCAGCTGTTGAAAAATTGCAAATATCCCTGGTTTCCATGGAGTAAGAGCCGTTGCTGGGCACGTGATTATGACATAAATGATAATTCAATTGTCACTACAGGCTCCAGTATTAGTCGGAGAGCAACGCGGTTTGCACCATTCGATTTCTCGTCACAAAATACGTCGGATTAGCCTCTTACCAGCAGCACTGGAACAGTTTTTCCACTTTTGCATTTTTACCTGGTCTTTTTGTTAATTGAAATCGGCTACACTGTACTCTGTACAATCGCGACTGGTCATTACTATATTCAACTTTTGACTATAAGTTATGTGCCCTTCGGTAGCCCAGAAGACGTCAAATCTTTGGGCTAAGCCCATTTAACTCACCCAGCAATTGTCTTACTTCTAAGTCCAAGACAATCTCAATGTCTTTATCTACGTGTAGAAAAACCACACCATTTGTACATAAAAAACACAAGGTACTTGATACAGTCTGCTGTAAAAAGTACAACTAAACACTGACCCACTTCAGTAAGGTGCCAAAAGATTCGGAATTGAGCCAGGCATCGGCAGCTGTTGACAAATTGCAAATTTCCCTGGTTTCCATGGAGTAAGATCCGTTGCTGGGCACGTGATTATGACATAAATGATCATTGAATTGTCGCTACAGCCAAAAGTATTGGTCGGAGAGCATCGCGGATTGCACCATTCGATTTGTCGTCACAAAATACGTCGGATTAGCCTCTTACCAGCAGCACTGGAACAGTTTTTCCACTTTTGCATTTTTGCCTGGTCTTTTTGTTAATTGAAATCGGCTACACTGTACTCTGTACAATCGCGACTGGTCATTACTATATTCAACTTTTGACTATAAGTTATGTGCCCTTCGGTAGCCCAGAAGACCTGAAATCTTTGGGCCAAGCCCATTTAACTCACCCAGCAATTGTCTTACTTCTAAGTCCAAGACAATCTCAATGTCTTTATCTACGTGTAGAAAAACCACACCATTTGTACATAAAAAACACAAGGTACTTGATACAGTAAAAAGTACAACTGAACACTGACCCACATTTATAAGGTGCCAAAAGATGCGGAATTGGGCCAGGCATCGGCAGCTGTTAAAAAATTGCAAATATCCCTGGTTTCCATGGAGTAAGAGCCGTTGCTGGGCACGTGATTATGACATAAATGATCATTGAATTGTCGCTACAGCCAAAAGTATTGGTCGGAGAGCATCGCGAATTGCACCATTCGATTTGTCGTCACAAAATACGTCGGATTAGCCTCTTACCAGCAGCACTGGAACAGTTTTTCCACTTTTGCATTTTTGCCTGGTCTTTTTGTTAATTGAAATCGGCTACACTGTACTCTGTACAATCGCGACTGGTCATTACTATATTCAACTTTTGACTATAAGTTATGTGCCCTTTGGTAGCCCAGAAGACCTGAAATCTTTGAGCTAAGCCCATTTAACTCGCCCAGCGATTGCCTTACTTCTAAGTGCAAGACAATCTCAATGTCTTTATCTACGTGTAGAAAAACCACACCATTTGTACATAAAAAACACAAGGTACTTGATACAGTCTGCTGTAAAAAGTACAACTGAACACTGACCCACTTCAGTAAGGTGCCAAAAGATGCGGAATTCAGCCAGGCATCGGCAGCTGTTGAAAAATTGCAAATATCCCTGGTTTCCATGGAGTAAGAGCCGTTGCTGGGCACGTGATTATGACATAAATGATAATTCAATTGTCACTACAGGCTCCAGTATTAGTCGGAGAGCAACGCGGTTTGCACCATTCGATTTCTCGTCACAAAATACGTCGGATTAACCTCTTACCAGCAGCACTGGAACAGTTTTTCCACTTTTGCATTTTTGCCTGGTCTTTTTGTTAATTGAAATCGGCTACACTGTACTCTGTACAATCGCGACTGGTCATTACTATATTTAACTTTTGACTATAAGTTATGTGCCCTTCGGTAGCTCAGAAGACCTGAAATCTTTGGGCTAAGCCCATTTAACTCACCCAGCAATTGCCTTACTTCTAAGTGCAAGACAATCTCAATGTCTTTATCTACGTGTAGAAAAACCAGACCATTTGTACATGAAAAACACAAGGTACTTGATACAGTCTGCTGTAAAAAGTACAACTGAACACTGACCCACTTCAGTAAGGTGCCAAAAGATGCGGAATTGAGCCAGGCATCGGGAGCTGTTGAAAAATTGCAAATTTCCCTGGTTTCCATGGAGTAAGAGCCGTTGCTGGGCACGTGATTATGACATAAATGGTCATTCAATTGTCACTACAGGCAAAAGTATTGGTCGGAGAGCAACGCGGTTTGCACCATTCGATTTCTCGTCACAAAATACGTCGGATTAGCCTCTTAACAGCAGCACTGGAACAGTTTTTTCAATTTTGCATTTTTGCCTGGTCTTTTTGTTAATTGAAATCGGCTACACTGTACTCTGTACAATCGCGACTGGTCATTACTATATTCAACTTTTGACTATAAGTTATGTGCCCTTCGGTAGCCCAGAAGACCTGAAATCTTTGGGCCAAGCCCATTTAACTCACCCAACAATTGTCTTACTTCTAAGTCCAAGACAGTCTCAATGTCTTTATCTACGTGTAGAAAAACCAGACCATTTGTACATAAAAAACACAAGGTACTTGATACAGTCTGCTGTAAAAAGTACAACTGAACACTGACCCACTTCAGTAAGGTGCCAAAAGATGCGGAATTGAGCCAGGCATGGGCAGCTGTTGAAAAATTGCAAATTTCCCTGGTTTCCATGGAGTAAGAGCCGTTGCTGGGCACGTGATTATGATATAAATGATCATTCAATTGTCACTACAGCCAAAAGTATTGGTCGGAGAGCAACGCGGTTTGCACCATTCGATTTGTCGTCACAAAATACGTCGAATTAGCCTCTTACCAGCAACACTGGAACAGTTTTTCCACTTTTGCATTTTTGCCTGGTCTTTTTGTTAATTGAAATCGGCTACACTGTACTCTGTACAATCCCTACTGGTCATTACTATATTTAACTTTTGACTATAAGTTATGTGCCCTTCGGTAGCTCAGAAGACCTGAAATCTTTGGGCTAAGCCCATTTAACTCACCCAGCAATTGCCTTACTTCTAAGTGCAAGACAATCTCAATGTCTTTATCTACGTGTAGAAAAACCAGACCATTTGTACATGAAAAACACAAGGTACTTGATACAGTCTGCTGTAAAAAGTACAACTGAACACTGACCCACTTCAGTAAGGTGCCAAAAGATGCGGAATTGAGCCAGGCATCGGGAGCTGTTGAAAAATTGCAAATTTCCCTGGTTTCCATGGAGTAAGAGCCGTTGCTGGGCACGTGATTATGACATAAATGGTCATTCAATTGTCACTACAGGCAAAAGTATTGGTCGGAGAGCAACGCGGTTTGCACCATTCGATTTCTCGTCACAAAATACGTCGGATTAGCCTCTTACCAGCAGCACTGGAACAGTTTTTTCACTTTTGCATTTTTGCCTGGTCTTTTTGTTAATTGAAATCGGCTACACTGTACTCTGTACAATCGCGACTGGTCATTACTATATTCAACTTTTGACTATAAGTTATGTGCCCTTCGGTAGCCCAGAAGACCTGAAATCTTTGGGCCAAGCCCATTTAACTCACCCAACAATTGTCTTACTTCTAAGTCCAAGACAGTCTCAATGTCTTTATCTACGTGTAGAAAAACCAGACCATTTGTACATAAAAAACACAAGGTACTTGATACAGTCTGCTGTAAAAAGTACAACTGAACACTGACCCACTTCAGTAAGGTGCCAAAAGATGCGGAATTGAGCCAGGCATCGGCAGCTGTTGAAAAATTTCAAATTTCCCTGGTTTCCATGGAGTAAGAGCCGTTGCTGGGCACGTGATTATGACATAAATGATCATTCAATTGTCACTACAGGCAAAAGTATTGGTCGGAGAGCAACGCGGTTTGCACCATTCGATTTGTCGTCACAAAATACGTCGGATTTGTCTCTTACCAGCAGCACTGGAACAATTTTTCCAATTTTGCATTTTTGCCTAGTCTTTTTGTTAATTGAAATCGGCTACACTGTACTATGTACCATCGCCACTGGTCATTACTATATTCAACTTTTGACTATATGTTATGTGCCCTTCGGTAGCCCAGAAGACGTCAAATCTTTGGGCTAAGCGCATTTAACTCACCCAGCAATTGCCTTACTTCTAAGTCCAAGACAATCTCAATGTCTTTGTCTACGTGTAGAAAAACCACACCATTTGTACATAAAAAACACAAGGTACTTGATACAGTCTGCTGTAAAAAGTACAACTGAACACTGACCCACTTCAGTAAGGTGCCAAAAGATGCGGAATTGAGCCAGGCATCGGCAGCTGTTGACAAATTGCAAATTTCCCTGGTTTCCATGGAGTAAGAGCCGTTGCTGTTCACGTGATTATGACATAAGTGATCATTCAATTGTCACTACAGCCAAATGTATTGGTCGGAGAGCAACGCGGTTTGCACCATTCGATTTCTCGTCACAAAATACGTCGAATTAGCCTCTTACCAGCAGCACTGGAACAGTTTTTCCACTTTTGCATTTTTGCCTGGTCTTTTTGTTAATTGAAATCGGCTACACTGTACTCTGTACAATCGCTACTGGTCATTACTATATTCAACTTTTGACTATAAGTTATGTGCCCTTCGGTAGCCCAGAAGACCTGAAATCTTTGGGCTAAGCCCATTTAACTCGCCCAGCAGTTGCCTTACTTCTAAGTGCAAGACAATCTCAATGTCTTTATCTACGTGTAGAGAAACCAGACCATTTGTACGTGAAAAACACAAGGTACTTGATACAGTCTGCTGTAAAAAGTACAACTGAACACTGACCCACTTCAGTAAGGTGCCAAAAGAAGCGGAATTGAGCCAGGCATCGGGAGCTGTTGAAAAATTGCAAATTTCCCTGGTTTCCATGGAGTAAGAGCCGTTGCTGGGCACGTGATTATGACATAAATGGTCATTCAATTGTCACTACAGGCAAAAGTATTGGTCGGAGAGCAACGCGGTTTGCACCATTCGATTTCTCGTCACAAAATACGTCGGATTTGTCTCTTACCAGCAGCACTGGAACAATTTTTCCAATTTTGCATTTTTGCCTAGTCTTTTTGTTAATTGAAATCGGCTACACTGTACTATGTACCATCGCCACTGGTCATTACTATATTCAACTTTTGACTATATGTTATGTGCCCTTCGGTAGCCCAGAAGACGTCAAATCTTTGGGCGAAGCGCATTTAACTCACCCAGCAATTGCCTTACTTCTAAGTCCAAGACAATCTCAATGTCTTTGTCTACGTGTAGAAAAACCACACCATTTGTACATAAAAAACACAAGGTACTTGATACAGTCTGCTGTAAAAAGTACAACTGAACACTGACCCACTTCAGTAAGGTGCCAAAAGATGCGGAATTGAGCCAGGCATCGGCAGCTGTTGACAAATTGCAAATTTCCCTGGTTTCCATGGAGTAAGAGCCGTTGCTGTTCACGTGATTATGACATAAGTGATCATTCAATTGTCACTACAGGCAAAAGTATTGGTCGGAGAGCAACGCGGTTTGCACCATTCGATTTGTCGTCACAAAATACGTCGGATTTGTCTCTTACCAGCAGCACTGGAACAATTTTTCCAATTTTGCATTTTTGCCTAGTCTTTTTGTTAATTGAAATCGGCTACACTGTACTATGTACCATCGCCACTGGTCATTACTATATTCAACTTTTGACTATATGTTATGTGCCCTTCGGTAGCCCAGAAGACGTCAAATCTTTGGGCTAAGCGCATTTAACTCACCCAGCAATTGCCTTACTTCTAAGTCCAAGACAATCTCAATGTCTTTGTCTACGTGTAGAAAAACCACACCATTTGTACATAAAAAACACAAGGTACTTGATACAGTCTGCTGTAAAAAGTACAACTGAACACTGACCCACTTCAGTAAGGTGCCAAAAGATGCGGAATTGAGCCAGGCATCGGCAGCTGTTGACAAATTGCAAATTTCCCTGGTTTCCATGGAGTAAGAGCCGTTGCTGGGCATGTGATTATGACATAAGTGATCATTCAATTGTCACTACAGCCAAATGTATTGGTCGGAGAGCAACGCGGTTTGCACCATTCGATTTCTCGTCACAAAATACGTCGAATTAGCCTCTTACCAGCAGCACTGGAACAGTTTTTCCACTTTTGCATTTTTGCCTGGTCTTTTTGTTAATTGAAATCGGCTACACTGTACTCTGTACAATCGCTACTGGTCATTACTATATTCAACTTTTGACTATAAGTTATGTGCCCTTCGGTAGCCCAGAAGACCTGAAATCTTTGGGCTAAGCCCATTTAACTCGCCCAGCAGTTGCCTTACTTCTAAGTGCAAGACAATCTCAATGTCTTTATCTACGTGTAGAGAAACCAGACCATTTGTACGTGAAAAACACAAGGTACTTGATACAGTCTGCTGTAAAAAGTACAACTGAACACTGACCCACTTCAGTAAGGTGCCAAAAGATGCGGAATTGAGCCAGGCATCGGCAGCTGTTGAAAAATTGCAAATTTCCCTGGTTTCCATGGAGTAAGAGCCGTTGCTGGGCACGTGATTATGACATAAATGATCATTCAATTGTCACAACAGCCAAAAGTATTGGTCGGAGAGCAACGCGGTTTGCACCATTCGATTTCTCGTCACAAGATACGTCGGATTAGCCTCTTGCCAGCAGCACTGGAACAATTTTTCCAATTTTGCATTTTTGCCTGGTCTTTTTGTTAATTGAAACCGGCTACACTGTACTCTGTACAATCGCGACTGGTCATTACTATATTCAACTTTTGACTATAAGTTATGTGCCCTTCGGTAGCCCAGAAGACCTGAAATCTTTGGGCCAAGCCCATTTAACTCACCCAGCAATTGTCTTACTTCTAAGTCCAAGACAATCTCAATGTCTTTATCTACGTGTAGAAAAACCACACCATTTGTACACGAAAAACACAAGGTACTTGATACAGTCTGCTGTAAAAAGTACAACTGAACACTGACCCACTTCAGTAAGGTGCCAAAAGATTCGGAATTGAGCCAGGCATCGGCAGCTGTTGACAAATTGCAAATTTCCCTGGTTTCCATGGAGTAAGAGCCGTTGCTGGGCACGTGATTATGACATAAATGCTCATTCAATTGTCGCTACAGCCAAACGTATTGGTCGGAGAGCAACGCGGATTGCACCATTCGATTTCTCATCACAAAATACGTCGGATTAGCCTCTTACTAGTAGCACTGAAACAGTTTTTCCACTTTTGCATTTTGGCCTGGTCTTTTTGTTAATTGAAATCGGCTACACTGTACTCTGTACAATCGCGACTGGTCATTACTATATTCAACTTTTGACTATAAGTTATGTGCCCTTCGGTAGCCCAGAAGACATCAAATCTTTGGGTTAAGCCCATTTAACTCACCCAGCAATTGTCTTACTTCTAAGTCCAAGACAATCTCAATGTCTTTATCTACGTGTAGAAAAACCAGACCATTTGTACATAAAAAACACAAGGTACTTGATACAGTCTGCTGTAAAAAGTACAACTAAATACTGACCCACATTTATAAGGTGCCAAAAGATGCGGAATTGGGCCAGGCATCGGCAGCTGTTGACAAATTGCAAATTTCCCTGGTTTCCATGGAGTAAGAGCCGTTGCTACGCACGTGATTATGACATAAATGATCATTCAATTGTCGCTACAGCCAAAAGTATTGGTCGGAGAGCAACGCGGATTGCACCATTCGATTTCTCGTCACAAAATACGTCGGATTAGCCTCTTACCAGCAGCACTGGAACAATTTTTCCAATTTTGCATTTTTGCCTGGTCTTTTTGTTAATTGAAACCGGCTACACTGTACTCTGTACAATCGCGACTGGTCATTACTATATTCAACTTTTGACTATAAGTTATGTGCCCTTCGGTAGCCCAGAAGACCTGAAATCTTTGGGCCAAGCCCATTTAACTCACCCAGCAATTGTCTTACTTCTAAGTCCAAGACAATCTCAATGTCTTTATCTACGTGTAGAAAAACCACACCATTTGTACATAAAAAACACAAGGTACTTGATACAGTCTGCTGTAGAAAGTACAACTGAACACTGACCCACTTCAGTAAGGTGCCAAAAGATGCGGAATTGAGCCAGGCATCGGCAGCTGTTGACAAATTGCAAATTTCCCTGGTTTCCATGGAGTAAGAGCCGTTGCTGGGCACGTGATTATGACATAAATGATCATTCAATTGTCACTACAGCCAAATGTATTGGTCGGAGAGCAACGCGGTTTGCACCATTCGATTTCTCGTCACAAAATACGTCGAATTAGCCTCTTACCAGCAGCACTGGAACAGTTTTTCCACTTTTGCATTTTTGCCTGGTCTTTTTGTTAATTGAAATCGGCTACACTGTACTCTGTACAATCGCTACTGGTCATTACTATATTCAACTTTTGACTATAAGTTATGTGCCCTTCGGTAGCCCAGAAGACCTGAAATCTTTGGGCTAAGCCCATTTAACTCGCCCAGCAATTGCCTTACTTCTAAGTGCAAGAAAATCTCAATGTCTTTATCTACGTGTAGAGAAACCAGACCATTTGTACGTGAAAAACACAAGGTACTTGATACAGTCTGCTGTAAAAAGTACAACTGAACACTGACCCACTTCAGTAAGGTGCCAAAAGATGCGGAATTGAGCCAGGCATCGGCAGCTGTTGAAAAATTGCAAATTTCCCTGGTTTCCATGGAGTAAGAGCCGTTGCTGGGCACGTGATTATGACATAAATGATCATTCAATTGTCACAACAGCCAAAAGTATTGGTCGGAGAGCAACGCGGTTTGCACCATTCGATTTCTCGTCACAAGATACGTCGGATTAGCCTCTTACCAGCAGCACTGGAACAGTTTTTCCACTTTTGCATTTTTACCTGGTCTTTTTGTTAATTGAAATCGGCTACACTGTACTCTGTACAATCGCGACTGGTCATTACTATATTATATCAACTTTTGACCTATAAGTTATGTGCCCTTCGGTAGCCCAGAAGACGTCAAATCTTTGGGCTAAGCCATTTAACTCACCCAGCAATTGTCTTACTTCTAAGTCCAAGACAATCTCAATGTCTTTATCTACGTGTAGAAAAACCACACCATTTGTACATAAAAAACACAAGGTACTTGATACAGTCTGCTGTAAAAAGTACAACTAAATACTGACCCACATTTAAAAGGTGCCAAAAGATGCGGAATTGAGCCAGCATCGGCAGCTGTTGACAAATTGCAAATTTCCCTGGTTTCCATGGAGTAAGAGCCGTTGCTACGCACGTGAATATAACATAAATAATCATTCAATGTCGCTACAGCCAAAAGTATTGGTCGGAGAGCAACGCAGATTGCACCATTCGATTTCTCGTCACAAAATACGTCGGATTAGCCTCTTACCAGCAGCACTGGAACAATTTTTCCACTTTTTGCATTTTGCCTGGTCTTTTTGTTAATTGAAATCGGCTACACTGTACTATGTACCATCGCGACTGGTCATTACTATATTCAACTTTTGACTATATGTTATGTGCCCTTCGGTAGCCCAGAAGACGTCAAATCTTTGGGCTAAGCCCATTTAACTCACCAGCAATTGCCTTACTTCTAAGTCCGAAGACAATCTCAATGTCTTTATCTACGTGTAGGAAAAGCCACACCATTTGTACATGAAAAACACAAGGTACTTGATACAGTCTGCTGTAAAAAGTACAACTGACACTGACCCACTTTAGTAAGGTGCCAAAAGATTCGGATTGAGCCAGGCATCGGCAGCTGTTGGACAATTGCAAATTTCCCTGGTTTCCATGGAGTAAGAGCCGTTGCTGGGCACGTGATTATGACATAAATGATCATTCAATGTCACAACAGCCAAACGTATTGGTCGGAGAGCAACGCGGTTTGCACCTTTCGATTTCTCGTCACAAGATACGTCGGATTAGCCTCTTACCAGCAGCACTGGAACAGTCTTTCCACTTTTGCATTTTTACCTGGTCTTTTGTTAATTGAAATCGGCTACACTGTACTCTGTACAATCGCGACTGGTCATTACTATATTCAACTTTTGACTATAAGTTCTGTGAACTTCGGTAGCCCAGAAGACGTCAAATCTTTGGGGCTAAGCCCATTTAACTCACCCAGCAACTGTCTTACTTCTAAGTCCAAGACAATCTCATTGTCTTTATCTACGTGTAGAAAAACCACACCATTTGTACATAAAAAACACAAGGTACTTGATACAGTCTGCTGTAAAAAGTACAACTGACCACAATCCCACATGAATAAGGTGCCAAAAGATGCGGAATTGAGCCAGGTATCGGCAGCTGTTGAAAAATTGCAAATTTCCCTGGTTTCCATGGAGTAAGAGCCGTCTCATGCTGTGCACGTGATTATGACATAAATGATCATTCAATTGTCGCTACAGGCAAAAGAATTGTTCGGAGAGCAACGAGGTTTGCACCATTCGATTTCTCGTCACAAAATACGTCGGATTAGCCTCTTACCAGCAGCACTGGAACAATTTTTCCACTTTTGCATTTTTGCCTGGTCTTTTTCTTATTGAAATCGGCTACACTGTACTATGTACCATCGCGACTGGTCATTACTATATTCAACTTTTGACTATATGTTATGTGCCCTTCGGTAGCCCAGAAGACGTCAAATCTTTGGGCTAAGCCTATTTAACTCACCCAGCAATTGCCCTTACTTCTAAGTCCAAGACAATCTCAATGTCTTTATCTACGTGTAGAAAAACCACACCATTTGTACATAAAAAACACAAGGTACTTGATACAGTCTGCTGTAAAAAGTACAACTGAACACTGACCCACTTCAGTAAGGTGCCAAAAGATGCGGAATTGAGCCAGGCATCGGCAAGCTGTTGAAAAATTGCAAATTCCCTGGTTTCCATGGAGTAAGAGCCGTTGCTGGGCACGTGATTATGACATAAATGATCATTCAATTGTCACTACAGCCAAAAGTATTGGTCGGAGAGCAACGCGGTTTGCACCATTCGATTTCTCGTCACAAAATAACGTCGAATTAGCCTCTTACCAGCAGCACTGGAACAGTTTTTCCACTTTTGCATTTTTGCCTGGTCTTTTTGTTAATTGAAATCGGCTACACTGTACTCTGTACAATCGCTACTGGTCATTACTATATTCAACTTTTGACTATAAGTTCTGTGCCCTTCGGTAGCCCAGAAGACGTCAAATCTTTGGGCCAAGCCCATTTAACTCACCCAGCAATTGCCTTACTTCTAAGTCGAGACAATCTCAATGTCTTTATCTACGTGTAGAAAAACCAGCACCATTTTTACATGAAAAACACAAGGTACTTGATACAGTCTGCTGTAAAAGAACAACTAAACACTGACCCACTTCAGTAAGGTGCCAAAAGATTCGGAATTGAGCCAGGCATCGCAGCTGTTGAAAAATTGCAAATTTCCCTGGTTTCCATGGAGTAAGAGCCGTTGCTACGCACGTGATTATGACATAAATGATCATTCAATTGTCGCTACAGCCAAAAGTATTGGTCGGAGAGCAACGCGGATTGCACCATTCGATTCTCGTCACAAAATACGTCGGATTAGCCTCTTACCAGCAGCACTGGAACAATTTTTCCAATTTTGCATTTTTGCCTGGTCTTTTTGTTAATTGAAACCGGCTACACTGTACTCTGTACAATCGCGACTGGTCATTACTATATTCAACTTTTGACTATAAGTTATGTGCCCTTCGGTAGGCCAGAAGACCTGAAATCTTTGGGCCCAAGCCATTTAACTCACCCAGCAATTGTTTTACTTCTAAGTCCAAGACAATCTCAATGTCTTTATCTACGTGTAGAAAAACCACACCATTGTACATAAAAAACACAAGGTACTTGATACAGTCTGCTGTAAAAAGTACAACTGAACACTGACCCACTTCAGTAAGGTGCCAAAAGATGCGGAATTGAGCCAGGCATCGGCAGCTGTTGACAAATTGCAAATTTCCCTGGTTTCCATGGAGTAAGAGCCGTTGCTGGCACGTGATTATGACATAAATGATCATTCAATTGTCACTACAGCCAAATGTATTGGTCGGAGGCAACGCGGGTTTGCACCATTCGATTTCTCGTCACAAAATACGTCGAATTAGCCTCTTACCAGCAGCACTGGAACAGTTTTTCCACTTTTGCATTTTTGCCTGGTCTTTTTGTTAATTGAAATCGGCTACACTGTACTCTGTACAATCGCTACTGATCATTACTATATTCAACTTTTGACTATAAGTTATGTGCCCTTCGGTAGCCCAGAAGACCTGAAATCTTTGGGCTAAGCCCATTTAACTCGCCCAGCAATTGCCTTACTTCTAAGTGCAAGACAATCTCAATGTCTTTATCTACGTGTAGAGAAACCAGACCATTTGTACGTGAAAAACACAAGGTACTTGATACAGTCTGCTGTAAAAAGTACAACTGAACACTGACCACTTCAGTAAGGTGCCAAAAGATGCGGAATTGAGCCAGGCATCGCCAGCTGTTGACAAATTGCAATTTCCCTGGTTTCCATGGAGTAAGAGCCGTTGCTACGCACGTGATTATGACATAAATGCTCATTCAATTGTCGCCACAGCCAAAAGTATTGGTCGGAGAGCAACGCGGATTGCACCTTTCGATTTCTCATCACAAAATACGTCGGATTAGCCTCTTACTAGTAGCACTGAAACAGTTTTTCCACTTTTGCATTTTTGCCTGGTCTTTTTGTTAATTGAAATCGAGCTACACTGTACTCTGTACAATCGCGACTGGTCATTACTATATTCAACTTTTGACTATAAGTTTATGTGCCCTTCGGTAGCCCAGAAGACGTCAAATCTTTGGGCTAAGCCATTTAACTCACCCAGCAATTGTCTTACTTCTAAGTCCAAGACAAATCTCAATGTCTTTATCTACGTGTAGAAAAACCAGACCATTTGTACATAAAAAACACAAGGTACTTGATACAGTCTGCTGTAAAAAGTACAACTAAATACTGACCCACATTTATAAGGTGCCAAAAGATGCGGAATTGGGCCAGGCATCGGCAGCTGTTGACAAATGCAAATTTCCCTGGTTTCCATGGAGTAAGAGCCGTTGCTACGCACGTGAATATGACATAAATGATCATTCAATTGTCACAACAGCCAAAAGTATTGGTCGGAGAGCAACGCGGTTTTGCACCTTTCGATTCTCGTCACAAGATACGTCGGATTAGCCTCTTACCAGCAGCACTGGAACAGTTTTTCCACTTTTGCATTTTTACCTGGTCTTTTTGTTAATTGAAATCGGCTACACTGTACTCTGTACAATCGCGACTGGTCATTACTATATTCAACTTTGACCTATAAGTTCTGTGAACTTCGGTAGCCCAGAAGACGTCAAATCTTTGGGCTAAGCCCATTTAACTCACCCAGCAACTGTCTTACTTCTAAGTCCAAGACAATCTCATTGTCTTATCTACGTGTAGAAAAACCACACCATTTGTACATAAAAAACACAAGGTACTTGATACAGGTCTGCTGTAAAAAAGTACAACTGACCACAATCCACATGAATAAGGTGCCAAAAGATGCGGAATTGAGCCAGGTATCGGCAGCTGTTGAAAAATTGCAAATTTCCCTGGTTTCCATGGAGTAAGAGCCGTTGCTGTGCACGTGATTATGACATAAATGATCATTCAATTGTCACTACAGGCAAAAGTATTGTTCGGAGAGCAACGAGGTTTGCACCATTCGATTTCTCGTCACAAAATACGTCGGATTAGCCTCTTACCAGCAGCACTGGAACAATTTTTTCCACTTTTGCATTTTGCCTGGTCTTTTTCTTAATTGAAATCGGCTACACTATACTATGTACCATCGCGACTGGTCATTACTATATTCAACTTTTGACTATATGTTATGTGCCCTTCGGTAGCCCAGAAGACGTCAAATCTTTGGGCTAAGCCCATTTAAGTCACCCAGCAATTGCCTTACTTCTAAGTCAAGACAATCTCAATGTCTTATCTACGTGTAGAAAAACCACACCATTTGTACATAAAAAACACAAGGTACTTGATACAGTCTGCTGTAAAAAGTACAACTGAACACTGACCCACTTCAGTAAGGTGCCAAAAGATGCGGAATTGAGCCAGGCATCGGCAGCTGTTGAAAATTGCAAATTTCCCTGGTTTCCATGGAGTAAGAGCCGTTGCTGGGCACGTGATTATGACATAAATGATAATTGAATTGTCACCTACAGCCAAAAGTATTGGTCGGAGAGCAACGCGGTTTGCACCATTCGATTTCTCGTCACAAAATACGTCGAATTAGCCTCTTACCAGCAGCACTGGAACAGTTTTTCCACTTTTGCATTTTTGCCTGGTCTTTTTGTTAATTGAAATCGGCTACACTGTACTCTGTACAATCGCTACTGGTCATTACTATATTCAACTTTTGACTATAAGTTATGTGCCCTTCGGTAGCCCAGAAGACCTGAAATCTTTGGGCTCAGCCCATTTAACTCGCCCAGCAATTGCCTTACTTCTAAGTGCAAGACAATCTCAATGTCTTTATCTACGTGTAGAGAAACCAGACCATTTGTACGTGAAAAAACACAAGGTACTTGATTACAGTCTGCTGTAAAAAGTACAACTGAACACTGACCCACTTCAGTAAGGTGCCAAAAGATGCGGAATTGAGCCAGGCATCGGCAGCTGTTGAAAAATTGCAAATTCCCTGGTTTCCATGGAGTAAGAGCCGTTTGCTGGGCACGTGATTATGACATAAATGATCATTCAATTGTCACAACAGCCAAAAGTATTGGTCGGAGAGCAACGCGGTTTGCACCATTCGATTTCTCGTCACAAGATACGTCGGATTAGCCTCTTACCAGCAGCACTGGAACAGTTTTTCCACTTTTGCATTTTTACCTGGTCTTTTTGTTAATTGAAATCGGCTACACTGTACTCTGTACAATCGCGACTGGTCATTACTATATTCAACTTTTGACTATAAGTTCTGTGCCCTTCGGTAGCCCAGAAGACGTCAAATCTTTGGGCCAAGCCCATTTAACTCACCCAGCAATTGCCTTACTTCTAAGTCGAAGACAATCTCAATGTCTTTATCTACGTGTAGAAAAACCACACCATTTGTACATGAAAAACACAAGGTACTTGATACAGTCTGCTGTAAAAAGAACAACTAAACACTGACCCACATTTATAAGGTGCCAAAAGATTCGGAATTGAGCCAGGCATCGGCAGCTGTTGAAAAATTGCAAATTTCCCTGGTTTCCATGGAGTATGAGCCGTTGCTACGCACGTGATTATGACATAAATGATCATTCAATTGTCGCTACAGCCAAAAGTATTGGTCGGAGAGCAACGCGGATTGCACCATTCGATTTCTCGTCACAAAATACGTCGGATTAGCCTCTTGCCAGCAGCACTGGAACAATTTTTCCAATTTTGCATTTTTGCCTGGTCTTTTTGTTAATTGAAACCGGCTACACTGTACTCTGTACAATCGCGACTGGTCATTACTATATTCAACTTTTGACTATAAGTTATGTGCCCTTCGGTAGCCCAGAAGACCTGAAATCTTTGGGCCAAGCCCATTTAACTCACCCAGCAATTGTCTTACTTCTAAGTCCAAGACAATCTCAATGTCTTTATCTACGTGTAGAAAAACCACACCATTTGTACATAAAAAACACAAGGTACTTGATACAGTCTGCTGTAAAAAGTACAACTGAACACTGACCCACTTCAGTAAGGTGCCAAAAGATGCGGAATTGAGCCAGGCATCGGCAGCTGTTGAAAAATTGCAAATTTCCCTGGTTTCCATGGAGTAAGAGCCGTTGCTGGGCACGTGATTATGACATAAATGATCATTCAATTGTCACTACAGCCAAAAGTATTGGTCGGAGAGCAACGCGGTTTGCACCATTCGATTTGTCGTCACAAAATACGTCGGATTAGCCTCTTACCAGCAGCACTGGAACAATTTTTCCAATTTTGCATTTTTGCCTGGTCTTTTTGTTAATTGAAACCGGCTACACTGTACTCTGTACAATCGCGACTGGTCATTACTATATTCAACTTTTGACTATAAGTTATGTGCCCTTCGGTAGCCCAGAAGACCTGAAATCTTTGGGCCAAGCCCATTTAACTCACCCAGCAATTGCCTTACTTCTAAGTCCAAGACAATCTCAATGTATTTATCTACGTGTAGAAAAACCACACCATTTGTACATAAAAACACAAGGTACTTGATACAGTCTGCTGTAAAAAGTACAACTGAACACTGACCCACTTCAGTAAGGTGCCAAAAGATGCGGAATTGAGCCAGGCATCGGCAGCTGTTGAAAAATTGCAAATTTCCCTGGTTTCCATGGAGTAAGAGCCGTTGCTGGGCACGTGATTATGACATAAATGATCATTCATTTGTCACAACAGCCAAAAGTATTGGTCGGAGAGCAACGCGGTTTGCACCATTCGATTTCTCGTCACAAGATACGTCGGATTAGCCTCTTACCAGCAGCACTGGAACAGTTTTTCCACTTTTGCATTTTTACCTGGTCTTTTTCTTAATTGAAATCGGCTACACTGTACTCTGTACAATCGCGACTGGTCATTACTATATTCAACTTTTGACTATAAGTTCTGTGCCCTTCGGTAGCCCAAAAGACGTCAAATCTTTGGGCTAAGCCCATTTAACTCACCCAGCAATTGTCTTACTTCTAAGTCCAAGACAATCTCAATGTCTTTATCTACGTGTAGAAAAACCACACCATTTGTACATAAAAAACACAAGGTACTTGATACAGTCTGCTGTAAAAAGTACAACTGACCACAATCCCACATGAATAAGGTGCCAAAAGATGCGGAATTGAGCCAGGTATCGGCAGCTGTTGAAAAATTGCAAATTTCCCTGGTTTCCATGGAGTAAGAGCCGTTGCTGTGCACGTGATTATGACATAAATGATCATTCAATTGTCACTACAGCCAAAAGTATTGTTCGGAGAGCAACGCGGTTTGCACCATTCGATTTCTCGTCACAAAATACGTCGGATTAGCCTCTTACCAGCAGCACTGGAACAATTTTTCCACTTTTGCATTTTTACCTGGTCTTTTTGTTAATTGAAATCGGCTACACTGTACTATGTACCATCGCGACTGGTCATTACTATATTCAACTTTTGACTATATGTTATGTGCCCTTCGGTAGCCCAGAAGACGTCAAATCTTTGGGCCAAGCCCATTTAACTCACCCAGCAATTGCCTTACTTCTAAGTCGAAGACAATCACAATGTCTTTATCTACGTGTAGAAAAACCACACCATTTGTACATGAAAAACACAAGTTACTTGATACAGTCTGCTGTAAAAAGAACAACTAAACACTGACCCACTTCAGTAAGGTGCCAAAAGATTCGGAATTGAGCCAGGCATCGGCAGCTGTTGAAAAATTGCAAATTTCCCTGGTTTCCATGGAGTAAGAGCCGTTGCTACGCACGTGATTATGACATAAATGATCATTCAATTGTCACTACAGCCAAAAGTATTGGTCGGAGAGCAACGCGGATTGCACCATTCGATTTCTCGTCACAAAATACGTCGGATTAGCCTCTTGCCAGCAGCACTGGAACAATTTTTCCAATTTTGCATTTTTGCCTGGTCTTTTTGTTAATTGAAACCGGCTACACTGTACTCTGTACAATCGCGACTGGTCATTACTATATTCAACTTTTGACTATAAGTTATGTGCCCTTCGGTAGCCCAGAATACCTGAAATCTTTGGGCCAAGCCCATTTAACTCACCCAGCAATTGTCTTACTTCTAAGTCCAAGACAATCTCAATGTCTTTATCTACGTGTAGAAAAACCACACCATTTGTACACGAAAAACACAAGGTACTTGATACAGTCTGCTGTAAAAAGTACAACTGAACACTGACCCACTTCAGTAAGGTGCCAAAAGATTCGGAATTGAGCCAGGCATCAGCAGCTGTTGACAAATTGCAAATTTCCCTGGTTTCCATGGAGTAAGAGCCGTTGCTACGCACGTGATTATGACATAAATGCTCATTCAATTGTCGCTACAGCCAAAAGTATTGGTCGGAGAGCAACGCGGATTGCACCTTTCGATTTCTCATCACAAAATACGTCGGATTAGCCTCTTACTAGTAGCACTGAAACAGTTTTTCCACTTTTGCATTTTTGCCTGGTCTTTTTGTTAATTGAAATCGGCTACACTGTACTCTGTACAATCGCGACTGGTCATTACTATATTCAACTTTTGACTATAAGTTATGTGCCCTTCGGTAGCCCAGAAGACGTCAAATCTTTGGGCTAAGCCCATTTAACTCACCCAGCAATTGTCTTACTTCTAAGTCCAAGACAATCTCAATGTCTTTATCTACGTGTAGAAAAACCAGACCATTTGTACATAAAAAACACAAGGTACTTGATACAGTCTGCTGTAAAAAGTACAACTAAATACTGACCCACATTTATAAGGTGCCAAAAGATGCGGAATTGGGCCAGGCATCGGCAGCTGTTGACAAATTGCAAATTTCCCTGGTTTCCATGGAGTAAGAGCCGTTGCTACGCACGTGAATATGACATAAATGATCATTCAATTGTCACAACAGCCAAAAGTATTGGTCGGAGAGCAACGCGGTTTGCACCTTTCGATTTCTCGTCACAAGATACGTCGGATTAGCCTCTTACCAGCAGCACTGGAACAGTTTTTCCACTTTTGCATTTTTACCTGGTCTTTTTGTTAATTGAAATCGGCTACACTGTACTCTGTACAATCGCGACTGGTCATTACTATATTCAACTTTTGACTATAAGTTCTGTGCCCTTCGGTAGCCCAGAAGACGTCAAATCTTTGGGCCAAGCCCATTTAACTCACCCAGCAATTGCCTTACTTCTAAGTCGAAAACAATCTCAATGTCTTTATCTACGTGTAGAAAAACCAGACCATTTGTACATGAAAAACACAAGGTACTTGATACAGTCTGCTGTAAAAAGAACAACTAAACACTGACCCACATTTATAAGGTGCCAAAAGATTCGGAATTGAGCCAGGCATCGGCAGCTGTTGAAAAATTGCAAATTTCCCTGGTTTCCATGGAGTATGAGCCGTTGCTGTGCACGTGATAATGACATAAATGATCATTCAATTGTCGCTACAGCCAAAAGTATTGGTCGGAGAGCAACGCGGATTGCACCATTCGATTTCTCGTCACAAAATACGTCGGATTAGCCTCTTGCCAGCAGCACTGGAACAATTTTTCCAATTTTGCATTTTTGCCTGGTCTTTTTGTTAATTGAAACCGGCTACACTGTACTCTGTACAATCGCGACTGGTCATTACTATATTCAACTTTTGACTATAAGTTATGTGCCCTTCGGTAGCCCAGAAGACCTGAAATCTTTGGGCCAAGCCCATTTAACTCACCCAGCAATTGTCTTACTTCTAAGTGCAAGACAATCTCAATGTCTTTATCTACGTGTAGAAAAACCACACCATTTGTACATAAAAAACACAAGGTACTTGATACAGTCTGCTGTAAAAAGTACAACTGAACACTGACCCACTTCAGTAAGGTGCCAAAAGATGCGGAATTGAGCCAGGCATCGGCAGCTGTTGAAAAATTGCAAATTTCCCTGGTTTCCATGGAGTAAGAGCCGTTGCTGGGCACGTGATTATGACATCAATGATCATTCAATTGTCACTACAGCCAAAAGTATTGGTCGGAGAGCAACGCGGTTTGCACCATTCGATTTGTCGTCACAAAATACGTCGGATTAGCCTCTTACCAGCAGCACTGGAACAATTTTTCCAATTTTGCATTTTTGCCTGGTCTTTTTGTTAATTGAAACCGGCTACACTGTACTCTGTACAATCGCGACTGGTCATTACTATATTCAACTTTTGACTATAAGTTATGTGCCCTTCGGTAGCCCAGAAGACCTGAAATCTTTGGGCCAAGCCCATTTAACTCACCCAGCAATTGCCTTACTTCTAAGTCCAAGACAATCTCAATGTATTTATCTACGTGTAGAAAAACCACGCCATTTGTACATAAAAACACAAGGTACTTGATACAGTCTGCTGTAAAAAGTACAACTGAACACTGACCCACTTCAGTAAGGTGCCAAAAGATGCGGAATTGAGCCAGGCATCGGCAGCTGTTGAAAAATTGCAAATTTCCCTGGTTTCCATGGAGTAAGAGCCGTTGCTGGGCACGTGATTATGACATCAATGATCATTGAATTGTCACTACAGCCAAAAGTATTGGTCGGAGAGCAACGCGGTTTGCACCATTCGCTTTGTCGTCACAAAATACGTCGAATTAGTCTCTTACCAGCAACACTGGAACAGTTTTTCCACTTTTGCATTTTACCTGGTCTTTTTGTTAATTGAAATCGGCTACACTGTACTCTGTACAATCGCGACTGGTCATTACTATATTCAACTTTTGACTATAAGTTCTGTGCCCTTCGGTAGCCCAAAAGACGTCAAATCTTTGGGCTAAGCCCATTTAACTCACCCAGCAATTGTCTTACTTCTAAGTCCAAGACAATCTCAATGTCTTTATCTACGTGTAGAAAAACCAGACCATTTGTACATAAAAAACACAAGGTACTTGATACAGTCTGCTGTAAAAAGTACAACTGACCACAATCCCACATGAATAAGGTGCCAAAAGATGCGGAATTAAGCCAGGTATCGGTAGCTGTTGAAAAATTGCAAATTTCCCTGGTTTCCATGGAGTAAGAGCCGTTGCTGTGCACGTGATTATGACATAAATGATCATTCAATTGTCACTACAGGCAAAAGTATTGTTCGGAGAGCAACGCAGTTTGCACCATTCGATTTCTCGTCACAAAATACGTCGGATTAGCCTCTTACCAGCAGCACTGGAACAATTTTTCCAATTTTGCATTTTTGCCTGCTCTTTTTGTTAATTGAAATCGGCTACACTGTACTATGTACCATCGCGACTGGTCATTACTATATTCAACTTTTGACTATATGTTATGACCCTTCGGTAGCCCAGAAGACGTCAAATCTTTGGGCCAAGCCCATTTAACTCACCCAGCAATTGCCTTACTTCTAAGTCGAAGACAATCTCAATGTCTTTATCTACGTGTAGAAAAACCACACCATTTGTACATGAAAAACACAAGTTACTTGATACAGTCTGCTGTAAAAAGAACAACTAAACACTGACCCACTTCAGTAAGGTGCCAAAAGATTCGGAATTGAGCCAGGCATCGGCAGCTGTTGAAAAATTGCAAATTTCCCTGGTTTCCATGGAGTAAGAGCCGTTGCTGTGCACGTGATTATGACATAAATGATCATTCAATTGTCGCTACAGCCAAAAGTATTGGTCGGAGAGCAACGCAGATTGCACCATTCGATTTCTCGTCACAAAATACGTCGGATTAGCCTCTTGCCAGCAGCACTGGAACAATTTTTCCAATTTTGCATTTTTGCCTGGTCTTTTTGTTAATTGAAACCGGCTACACTGTACTCTGTACAATCGCGACTGGTCATTACTATATTCAACTTTTGACTATAAGTTATGTGCCCTTCGGTAGCCCAGAAGACCTGAAATCTTTGGACCAAGCCCATTTAACTCACCCAGCAATTGTCTTACTTCTAAGTCCAAGACAATCTCAATGTCTTTATCTACGTGTAGAAAAACCACACCATTTGTACATAAAAAACACAAGGTACTTGATACAGTCTGCTGTAAAAAGTACAACTGAACACTGACCCACTTCAGTAAGGTGCCAAAAGATGCGGAATTGAGCCAGGCATCGGCAGCTGTTGAAAAATTGCAAATTTCCCTGGTTTCCATGGAGTAAGAGCCGTTGCTGGGCACGTGATTATGACATAAATGATCATTCAATTGTCACTACAGGCAAAAGTATTGGTCGGAGAGCAACGCAGTTTTGCACCATTCGATTTCTCGTCACAAAATACGTCGGATTAGCCTCTTACCAGCAGCACTGGAACAATTTTTCCACTTTTGCATTTTTACCTGGTCTTTTTCTTAATTGAAATCGGCTACACTGTACTATGTACCATCGCGACTGGTCATTACTATATTCAACTTTTGACTATATGTTATGTGCCCTTCGGTAGCCAAGAAGACGTCAAATCTTTGGGCCAAGCCCATTTAACTCACCCAGCAATTGCCTTACTTCTAAGTCGAAGACAATCTCAATGTCTTTATCTACGTGTAGAAAAACCACACCATTTGTACATGAAAAACACAAGGTACTTGATACAGTCTGCTGTAAAAAGTACAACTGAACACTGACCCACTTCAGTAAGGTGCCAAAAGATGCGGAATTGAGCCAGGCATCGGCAGCTGTTGAAAAATTGCAAATTTGCCTGGTTTCCATGGAGTAAGAGCCGTTGCTGGGCACGTGATTATGACATCAATGATCATTCAATTGTCACTACAGCCAAAAGTATTGGTCGGAGAGCAACGCGGTTTGCACCATTCGATTTGTCGTCACAAAATACGTCGAATTAGTCTCTTACCAGCAACACTGGAACAGTTTTTCCACTTTTGCATTTTTACCTGGTCTTTTTGTTAATTGAAATCGGCTACACTGTACTCTGTACAATCGCGACTGGTCATTACTATATTCAACTTTTGACTATAAGTTCTGTGCCCTTCGGTAGCCCAAAAGACGTCAAATCTTTGGGCTAAGCCCATTTAACTCACCCAGCAATTGTCTTACTTCTAAGCCCAAGACAATCTCAATGTCTTTATCTACGTGTAGAAAAACCAGACCATTTGTACATAAAAAACACAAGGTACTTGATACAGTCTGCTGTAAAAAGTACAACTAAATACTGACCCACATTTATAAGGTGCCAAAAGATGCGGAATTGGGCCAGGCATCGGGCAGCTGTTGACAAATTGCAAATTTCCCTGGTTTCCATGGAGTAAGAGCCGTTGCTACGCACGTGATTATGACATAAATGATCATTCAATTGTCGCTACAGCCAAAAGTATTGGTCGGAGAGCAACGCGGATTCCACCATTCGATTTCTCGTCACAAAATACGTCGGATTAGCCTCTTACCAGCAGCACTGGAACAATTTTTCCAATTTTGCATTTTTGCCTGATCTTTTTGTTAATTGAAACCGGCTACACTGTACTCTGTACAATCGCGACTGGTCATTACTATATTCAACTTTTGACTATAAGTTATGTGCCCTTCGGTAGCCCAGAAGACCTGAAATCTTTGGGCCAAGCCCATTTAACTCACCCAGCAATTGTCTTACTTCTAAGTGCAAGACAATCTCAATGTCTGTATCTACGTGTAGAAAAACCACACCATTTGTACATAAAAAACACAAGGTACTTGATACAGTCTGCTGTAAAAAGTACAACTGAACACTGACCCACTTCAGTAAGGTGCCAAAAGATGCGGAATTGAGCCAGGCATCGGCAGCTGTTGAAAAATTGCAAATTTCCCTGGTTTCCATGGAGTAAGAGCCGTTGCTGGGCACGTGATTATGACATCAATGATCATTGAATTGTCACTACAGCCAAAAGTATTGGTCGGAGAGCAACGCGGTTTGCACCATTCGATTTGTCGTCACAAAATACGTCGAATTAGTCTCTTACCAGCAACACTGGAACAGTTTTTCCACTTTTGCATTTTTGCCTGGTCTTTTTGTTAATTGAAATCGGCTACACTGTACTCTGTACAATCGCTACTGGTCATTACTATATTTAACTTTTGACTATAAGTTATGTGCCCTTCGGTAGCCCAGAAGACCTGAAATCTTTGGCTAAGCCCATTTACTCACCAGCAATTGCCTTACTTCTAAGTGCAAGACAATCTCAATGTCTTTATCTACGTGTAGAAAAACCACACCATTTGTACGTGAAAAACACAAGGTACTTGATACAGTCTGCTGTAAAAAGTACAACTGAACACTGACCCACTTCAGTAAGGTGCCAAAAGATGCGGAATTGAGCCAGGTATCGGCAGCTGTTGAAAAATTGCAAATTTCCCTGGTTTCCATGGAGTAAGAGCCGTTGCTGGGCACGTGATTATGACATAAATGATCATTCAATTGTCACTACAGGCAAAAGTATTGGTCGGAGAGCAACGCGGTTTGCACCATTCGATTTGTCGTCACAAAATACGTCGGATTAGCCTCTTACCAGCAGCACTGGAACAATTTTCCAATTTTGCATTTTTGCCTAGTCTTTTTGTTAATTGAAATCGGCTACACTGTACTATGTACCATCGCGACTGGTCATTACTATATTCAACTTTTGACTATAAGTTATGTGCCCTTCGGTAGCCCAGAAGACCTGAAATCTTTGGGCTAATCCCATTTAACTCACCCAGCAATTGCCTTACTTCTAAGTGCAAGACAATCTCAATGTCTTTATCTACGTGTAGAAAAACCACACCATTTGTACGTGAAAAACACAAGGTACTTGATACAGTCTGCTGTAAAAAGTACAACTGAACACTGACCCACTTCAGTAAGGTGCCAAAGATGCGGAATTGAGCAGGTAACGGCAGCTGTTGAAAAATTGCAAATTTCCCTGGTTTCCATGGAGTAAGAGCCGTTTGCTGGGCACGTGATTATGACATAAATGATCATTCAATTGTCACTACAGGCAAAAGTATTGGTCGGAGAGCAACGCGGTTTGCACCATTCGATTTGTCGTCACAAAATACGTCGGATTAGCCTCTTACCAGCAGCACTGGAACAATTTTTCCAATTTTGCATTTTTGCCTAGTGATTTTGTTAATTGAAATCGGCTACACTGTACTATGTACCATCGCGACTGGTCATTACTATATTCAACTTTTGACTATATGTTATGTGCCCTTCGGTAGCCAGAAGACGTCAAATCTTTGGACCAAGCCCATTTAACTCACCCAGCAATTGTCTTACTTCTAAGTCCAAGACAATCTCAATGTCTTTATCTACGTGTAGAAAAACCACACCATTTGTACATAAAAAACACAAGGTACTTGATACAGTCTGCTGTAAAAAGTACAACTGAACACTGACCTACTTCAGTAAGGTGCCAAAAGATTTGGAATTGAGCCAGGCATCGGCAGCTGTTGAAAAATTGCAAATTTCCCTGGTTTCCATGGAGTAAGAGCCGTTGCTGGGCACGTGATTATGAAATAAATGATCATTCAATTGTCACTACAGGCAAAAGTATTGGTCGGAGAGCAACGCAGTTTGCACCATTCGATTTCTCGTCACAAAATACGTCGGATTAGCCTCTTCCCAGCAGCACTGGAACAGTTTTTCCACTTTTGCATTTTTGCCTGGTCTTTTTCTTAATTGAAATCGGCTACACTGTACTCTGTACAATCGCGACTGGTCATTACTATATTCAACTTTTGACTATAAGTTATGTGCCCTTCGGTAGCCCAGAAGACCTGAAATCTTTGGGCTAAGCCCATTTTAACTCACCCAGCAATTGTCTTACTTCTAAGTCCAAGACAATCTCAATGTCTTTATCTACGTGTAGAAAAACCAGACCATTTGTACATAAAAAACACAAGGTACTTGATACAGTCTGCTGTAAAAAGTACAACTAAATACTAACCCACATTTATAAGGTGCCAAAAGATGCGGAATTGGGCCAGGCATCGGCAGCTGTTGACAAATTGCAAATTTCCCTGGTTTCCATGGAGTAAGAGCCGTTGCTACGCACGTGATTATGACATAAATGATCATTCAATTGTCGCTACAGCCAAAAGTATTGGTCGGAGAGCAACGCGGATTGCACCATTCGATTTCTCGTCACAAAATACGTCGGATTAGCCTCTTACCAGCAGCACTGGAACAAATTTTTCCAATTTTGCATTTTTGCCTGATCTTTTTGTTAATTGAAACCGGCTACACTGTACTCTGTACAATCGCGACTGGTCATTACTATATTCAACTTTTGACTATAAGTTATGTGCCCTTCGGTAGCCCAGAAGACCTGAAATCTTTGGGCCAAGCCCATTTAACTCACCCAGCAATTGTCTTACTTCTAAGTCCAAGACAATCTCAATGTCTTTATCTACGTGTAGAAAAACCACACCATTTGTACATAAAAAACACAAGGTACTTGATACAGTCTGCTGTAAAAAGTACAACTGAACACTGACCCACTTCAGTAAGGTGCCAAAAGATGCGGAATTGAGCCAGGCATCGGCAGCTGTTGAAAAATTGCAAATTTCCCTGGTTTCCATGGAGTAAGAGCCGTTGCTGGGCACGTGATTATGACATCAATGATCATTGAATTGTCACTACAGCCAAAAGTATTGGTCGGAGAGCAACGCGGTTTGCACCATTCGATTTGTCGTCACAAAATACGTCGAATTAGTCTCTTACCAGCAACACTGGAACAGTTTTTCCACTTTTGCATTTTTGCCTGGTCTTTTTGTTAATTGAAATCGGCTACACTGTACTCTGTACAATCGCTACTGGTCATTACTATATTTAACTTTTGACTATAAGTTATGTGCCCTTCGGTAGCCCAGAAGACCTGAAATCTTTGGGCTAAGCCCATTTAACTCACCCAGCAATTGCCTTACTTCTAAGTGCAAGACAATCTCAATGTCTTTATCTACGTGTAGAAAAACCACACCATTTGTACGTGAAAACACAAGGTACTTGATACAGTCTGCTGTAAAAAGTACAACTGAACACTGACCCACTTCAGTAAGGTGCCAAAAGATGCGGAATTGAGCCAGGTATCGGCAGCTGTTGAAAAATTGCAAATTTCCCTGGTTTCCATGGAGTAAGAGCCGTTGCTGGGCACGTGATTATGACATAAATGATCATTCAATTGTCACTACAGGCAAAAGTATTGGTCGGAGAGCAACGCGGTTTGCACCATTCGATTTGTCGTCACAAAATACGTCGGATTAGCCTCTTACCAGCAGCACTGGAACAATTTTCCAATTTTGCATTTTTGCCTAGTCTTTTTGTTAATTGAAATCGGCTACACTGTACTATGTACCATCGCGACTGGTCATTACTATATTCAACTTTTGACTATAAGTTATGTGCCCTTCGGTAGCCCAGAAGACCTGAAATCTTTGGGCTAATCCCATTTAACTCACCCAGCAATTGCCTTACTTCTAAGTGCAAGACAATCTCAATGTCTTTATCTACGTGTAGAAAAACCACACCATTTGTACATGAAAAACACAAGGTACTTGATACAGTCTGCTGTAAAAAGTACAACTGAACACTGACCCACTTCAGTAAGGTGCCAAAAGATGCGGAATTGAGCCAGGTATCGGCAGCTGTTGAAAAATTGCAAATTTCCCTGGTTTCATGGAGTAAGAGCCGTTGCTGGGCACGTGATTATGACATAAATGATCATTCAATTGTCACTACAGGCAAAAGTATTGGTCGGAGAGCAACGCAGTTTGCACCATTCGATTTCTCGTCACAAAATACGGTCGGATTAGCCTCTTCCCAGCAGCACTGAAGAATTTTTCCACTTTTGCATTTTTACCTGGTCTTTTTCTTAATTGAAATTGGCTACACTGTACTATGTACCATCGCGACTGGTCATTACTATATTCAACTTTTGACTATATGTTATGTGCCCTCGGTAGCCCAGAAGACGTCAAATCTTTGGGCCAAGCCCATTTAACTCACCCAGCAATTGCCTACTTCTAAGTCGAAGACAATCTCAATGTCTTTATCTACGTGTAGAAAAACCACACCATTTGTAGATGAAAAACACAAGTTACTTGATACAGTCTGCTGTAAAAAGTACAACTAAACACTGACCCCACTTCAGTAAGGTGCCAAAAGATTCGGAATTGAGCCAGGCATCGGCAGCTGTTGAAAAAATTGCAAATTTCCCTGGTTTCCATGGAGGTAAGAGCGTTGCTACGCACATGATTATGACATAATGATCATTCAATGTCGCTACAGCCAAAAGTATTGGTCGGAGAGCAACGCGGATTGCACCATTCGATTTCTCGTCACAAAATACGTCGGATTAGCCCTCTTGCCAGCAGCACTGGAACAATTTTTCCAATTTTGCATTTTTGCCTGGTCTTTTGTTAATTGAAACCGGCTACACTGTACTCTGTACAATCGCGACTGGTCATTACTATATTCAACTTTTGACTATAAGTTATGTGCCCTTCGGTAGCCCAGAAGACCTGAAATCTTTGGGCCAAGCCCATTTAACTCACCCAGCAATTGTCTTACTTCTAAGTCCAAGACAATCTCAATGTCTTTATCTACGTGTAGAAAAACCACACCATTTGTACATAAAAACACAAGGTACTTGATACAGTCTGCTGTAAAAAGTACAACTGAACACTGACCCACTTCAGTAAGGTGCCAAAAGATGCGAATTGAGCCAGGCATCGGCAGCTGTTGAAAAATTGCAAATTTCCCTGGTTTCCATGGAGTAAGAGCCGTTGCTGGGGCACGTGATTATGACATAAATGATCATTCAATTGTCACTACAGCCAAAAGTATTGGTCGGAGAGCAACGCGGTTTGCACCATTCGATTTGTCGTCACAAAATACGTCGGATTAGCCTCTTACCAGCAGCACTGGAACAATTTTTCCAATTTTGCATTTTTGCCTGGTCTTTTTGTTAATTGAAACCGGCTACACTTTACTCTGTACAATCGCGACTGGTCATTACTATATTCAACTTTTGACTATAAGTTATGTGCCCTTCGGTAGCCCAGAAGACCTGAAATCTTTGGGCCAAGCCCATTTAACTCACCCAGCAATTGCCTTACTTCTAAGTCCAAGACAATCTCAATGTCTTTATCTACGTGTAGAAAAACCCACACCATTTGTACATAAAAAACACAAGGTACTTGATACAGTCTGCTGTAAAAAGTACAACTGAACACTGACCCACTTCAGTAAGGTGCCAAAAGATGCGGAATTGAGCCAGGCATCGGCAGCTGCTGAAAAATTGCAAATTTCCCTGGTTTCCATGGAGTAAGAGCCGTTGCTGGGCACGTGATTATGACATAAATGATCATTGAATTGTCACTACAGCCAAAAGTATTGGTCGGAGAGCAACGCGGTTTGCACCATTCGATTTGTCGTCACAAAATACGTCGAATTAGTCTCTTACCAGCAACACTGGAACAGTTTTTCCACTTATGCATTTTTACCTGGTCTTTTTGTTAATTGAAATCGGCTACACTGTACTCTGTACAATCGCGACTGGTCATTACTATATTCAACTTTTGACTATAAGTTCTGTGCCCTTCGGTAGCCCAAAAGACGTCAAATCTTTGGGCTAAGCCCATTTAACTCACCCAGCAATTGTCTTACTTCTAAGTCCAAGACAATCTCAATGTCTTTATCTACGTGTAGAAAAACCAGACCATTTGTACATAAAAAACACAAGGTACTTGATACAGTCTGCTGTAAAAAGTACAACTGACCACAATCCCAAATGAATAAGGTGCCAAAAGATGCGGAATTGAGCCAGGTATCGGCAGCTGTTGAAAAATTGCAAATTTCCCTGGTTTCCATGGAGTAAGAGCCGTTGCTGTGCACGTGATTATGACATAAATGATCATTCAATTGTCACTACAGGCAAAAGTATTGTTCGGAGAGCAACGCAGTTTGCACCATTCGATTTCTCGTCACAAAATACGTCGGATTAGCCTCTTACCAGCAGCACTGGAACAATTTTTCCACTTTTGCATTTTTGCCTGGTCTTTTTCTTAATTGAAATCGGCTACACTGTACTATGTACCATCGCGACTGGTCATTACTATATTCAACTTTTGACTATATGTTATGTGCCCTTCGGTAGCCCAGAAGACGTCAAGTCTTTGGGCTAAGCCCATTTAACTCACCCAGCAATTGCCTTACTTCTAAGTCCAAGACAATCTCAATGTCTTTATCTACGTGTAGAAAAACCACACCATTTGTACATAAAAAACACAAGGTACTTGATACAGTCTGCTGTAAAAAGTACAACTGAACACTGACCCACTTCAGTAAGGTGCCAAAAGATTCGGAATTGAGCCAGGCATTGGCAGCTGTTGACAAATTGCAAATTTCCCTGGTTTCCATGGAGTAAGAGCCGTTGCTACGCACGTGATTATGACATCAATGATCATTCAATTGTCGCTACAGCCAAAAGTATTGGTCGGAGAGCAACGCGGATTGCACCATTCGATTTCTCGTCACAAAATACGTCGGATTAGCCTCTTACCAGCAGCACTGGAACAGTTTGTCCACTTTTGCATTTTTGCCTGGTCTTTTTGTTAATTGAAATCGGCTACACTGTACTCTGTACAATCGCGACTGGTCATTACTATATTCAACTTTTGACTATAAGTTATGTGCCCTTCGGTAGCCCAGAAGACCTGAAATCTTTGGGCCAAGCCCATTTAACTCACCCAGCAATTGCCTTACTTCTAAGTCCAAGACAATCTCAATGTCTTTATCTACGTGTAGAAAAACCACACCATTTGTACATAAAAAACACAAGGTACTTGATACAGTCTGCTGTAAAAAGTACAACTGAACACTGACCCACTTCAGTAAGGTGCCAAAAGATGCGGAATTGAGCCAGGCATCGGCAGCTGTTGAAAAATTGCAAATTTCCCTGGTTTCCATGGAGTAAGAGCCGTTGCTGGGCACGTGATTATGACATAAATGATCATTGAATTGTCACTACAGCCAAAGTATTGGTCGGAGAGCAACGCGGTTTTGCACCATTCGATTTGTCGTCACAAAATACGTCGAATTATTCTCTTATCAGCAACACTGGAACAGTTTTTTCCACTTTTGCATTTTTACCTGGTCTTTTGTTAATTGAAATCGGCTACACTGTACTCTGTACAATCGCGACTGGTCATTACTATATTCAACTTTTGACTATAAGTTCTGTGCCCTTCGGTAGCCCAAAAGACGTCAAATCTTTGGGCTAAGCCCATTTAACTCACCCAGCAATTGTCTTACTTCTAAGTCCAAGACAATCTCAATGTCTTTATCTACGTGTAGAAAAACCAGACCATTTGTACATAAAAAACACAAGGTCTTGATACAGTCTGCTGTAAAAAGTACAACTAAATACTGACCCACATTTATAAGGTGCCAAAAGATGCGGAATTGAGCCAGGTATCGGCAGCTGTTGAAGAATTGCAAATTTCCCTGGTTTCCATGGAGTAAGAGCCGTTGCTCTGCACGTGATTATGACATAAATGATCATTCAATTGTCACTACAGGCAAAAGTATTGTTCGGAGAGCAACGCAGTTTGCACCATTCGATTTCTCGTCACAAAATACGTCGGATTAGCCTCTACCAGCAGCACTGGAACAATTTTTCCACTTTTGCATTTTTACCTGGTCTTTTTCTTAATTGAAATCGGCTACACTGTACTATGTACCATCGCGACTGGTCATTACTATATTTAACTTTTGACTATATGTTATGTGCCCTTCGGTAGCCCAGAAGACGTCAAATCTTTGGGCCAAGCCCATTTAACTCACCCAGCAATTGCCTTACTTCTAAGTCGAAAATAATCTCAATGTCTTTATCTACGTGTAGAAAAACCACACCATTTGTACATGAAAAACACAAGGTACTTGATACAGTCTGCTGTAAATAGAACAACTAAACACTGACCCACTTCAGTAAGGTGCCAAAAGATTCGGAATTGAGCCAGGCATCGGCAGCTGTTGAAAAATTGCAAATTTCCCTCGTTTCCATGGAGTAAGAGCCGTTGCTACGCACGTGATTATGACATAAATGATCATTCAATTGTCGCTACAGCCAAAAGTATTGGTCGGAGAGCAACGCGGATTGCACCATTCGATTTCTCGTCACAAAATACGTCGGATTAGCCTCTTGCCAGCAGCACTGGAACAATTTTTCCAATTTGCATTTTTGCCTGGTCTTTTTGTTAATTGAAACCGGCTACACTGTACTCTGTACAATCGCGACTGGTCATTACTATATTCAACTTTTGACTATAAGTTATGTGCCCTTCGGTAGCCCAGAAGACCTGAAAATCTTTGGGCCAAGCCATTTAACTCACCCAGCAATTGTCTTACTTCTAAGTCCAAGACAATCTCAATGTCTTTATCTACGTGTAGAAAAACCACACCCATTTGTACATAAAAAACACAAGGTACTTGATACAGTCTGCTGTAAAAAAGTACAACTGAACACTGACCCACTTCAGTAAGGTGCCAAAAGATGCGGAATTGAGCCAGGCATCGGCAGCTGTTGAAAAATTGCAAATTTCCCTGGTTTCCATGGAGTAAGAGCCGTTGCTGGGCACGTGATTATGACATAAATGATCATTCAATTGTCACTACAGCCAAAAGTATTGGTCGGAGAGCAACGCAGTTTGCACCATTCGATTTCTCGTCACAAAATACGTCGGATTAGCCTCTTACCAGCAGCACTGGAACAATTTTTCCACTTTTGCATTTTTACCTGGTCTTTTTTCTTAATTGAAATCGGCTACACTGTACTATGTACCATCGCGACTGGTCATTACTATATTCAACTTTTGACTATATGTTATGTGCCCTTCGGTAGCCCAGAAGACGTCAAATCTTTGGGCCAAGTCCATTTAACTCACCCAGCAATTGCCTTACTTCTAAGTCGAAGACAATCTCAATGTCTTTATCTACGTGTAGAAAAACCAGACCATTTGTACATAAAAAACACAAGGTACTTGATACAGTCTGCTGTAAAAAGTACAACTAAATACTGACCCACATTTATAAGGTGCCAAAAGATTCGGAATTGAGCCAGGCATCGGCAGCTGTTGAAAAATTGCAAATTTCCCTGGTTTCCATGGAGTAAGAGCCGTTGCTACGCACGTGATTATGACATAAATGATCATTCCAATTGTCGCTACAGCCAAAAGTATTGGTCGAAGAGCAACGCGGATTGCACCATTCGATTTCTCGTCACAAAATACGTCGGATTAGCCTCTTGCCAGCAGCACTGGAACAATTTTTTCCAATTTTGCATTTTTGCCTGGTCTTTTTGTTAATTGAAACCGGCTACACTGTACTCTGTACAATCGCGACTGGTCATTACTATATTCAACTTTTGACTATAAGTTATGTGCCCTTCGGTAGCCCAGAAGACCTGAAATCTTTGGGCCAAGCCCATTTAACTCACCCAGCAATTGTCTTACTTCTAAGTCCAAGACAATCTCAATGTCTTTATCTACGTGTAGAAAAACCACACCATTTGTACATAAAAAACACAAGGTACTTGATACAGTCTGCTGTAAAAAGTAGAACTAAACACTGACCCACATTTATAAGGTGCCAAAAGATGCGGAAGTGGGTAAGGCATCGGCAGCTGTTAAAAAACTGCAAATATCCATGGTTTCCATGGAGTAAGAGCCGTTGCTGGGCACGTGATTATGACATCAATGATCATTCAATTGTCACTACAGCCAAAAGTATTGGTCGGAGAGCAACGCGGTTTGCACCATTCGATTTCTCGTGACAAAATACGTCGGATTAGCCTCTTACCAGCAGGACTGGGAACAGGTTTTCCACTTTTGCATTTTTGCCTGGTCTTTTTGTTAATTGAAATCGGCTACAGTGTTCTCGGTACAATCGCTACTGGTCATTACTATATTCAACTTTTGACTATGAGTTATGTGCCCTTCGGTAGCCCAGAAGACCTGAAATCTTTGGGCTAAGCCCATTTAACTCACCCAGCAATTGCCTTACTTCTAAGTGCAAGACAATCTCAATGTCTTTATCTACGTGTAGAAAAACCAGACCATTTGTACATAAAAAACACAAGGTACTTGATACAGTCTGCTGTAAAAAGTACAACTGACCACAATCCCACATGAATAAGGTGCCAAAAGATGCGGAATTGAGCCAGGTATCGGCAGCTGTTGACAAATTGCAAATTTCCCTGGTTTCCATGGAGTAAGAGCCGTTGCTGTGCACGTGATTATGACATAAATGATCATTCAATTGTCACTACAGCCAAAAGTATTGGTCGGAGAGCAACGCGGTTTGCACCATTCGATTTCTCGTCACAAAATACGTCGGATTAGCCTCTTACCAGCAGCACTGGAACAATTTTTCCACTTTTGCATTTTTACCTGGTCTTTTTCTTAATTGAAATCGGCTACACTGTACTATGTACCATCGCGACTGGTCATTACTATATTCAACTTTTGACTATATGTTATGTGCCCTTCGGTAGCCCAGAAGACGTCAAATCTTTGGGCCAAGCCCATTTAACTCACCCAGCAATTGCCTTACTTCTAAGTCGAAGACAATCTCAATGTCTTTATCTACGTGTAGAAAAACCAGACCATTTGTACATAAAAAACACAAGGTACTTGATACAGTCTGCTGTAAAAAGTACAACTAAAATACTGACCCACATTTATAAGGTGCCAAAAGATTCGGAATTGAGCCAGGCATCGGCAGCTGTTGAAAAATTGCAAATTTCCCTGGTTTCCATGGAGTAAGAGCCGTTGCTACGCACGTGATTATGACATAAATGATCATTCAATTGTCGCTACAGCCAAAAGTATTGGTCGAAGAGCAACGCGGATTGCACCATTCGATTTCTCGTCACAAAATACGTCGGATTAGCCTCTTGCCAGCAGCACTGGAACAATTTTTCCAATTTTGCATTTTTTGCCTGGTCTTTTTGTTAATTGAAACCGGCTACACTGTACTCTGTACAATCGCGACTGGTCATTACTATATTCAACTTTTGACTATAAGTTATGTGCCCTTCGGTAGCCCAGAAGACCTGAAATCTTTGGGCCAAGCCCATTTAACTCACCCAGCAATTGTCTTACTTCTAAGTCCAAGACAATCTCAATGTCTTTATCTACGTGTAGAAAAAACCACACCATTTGTACATAAAAAACACAAGGTACTTGATACAGTCTGCTGTAAAAGTACAACTAAACACTGACCCACATTTATAAGGTGCCAAAAGATGCGAAGTGGGTAAGGCATCGGCAGCTGTTAAAAAACTGCAAATATCCATGGGTTTCCATGGAGTAAGAGCCGTTGCTGGGCACGTGATTATGACATCAATGATCATTCAATTGTCACTACAGCCAAAAAGTATTGGTCGGAGAGCAACGCGGTTTGCACCATTCGATTTCTCGTGACAAAATACGTCGGATTATCCTCTTACCAGCAGCACTGGAACAGGTTTTCCACTTTTGCATTTTTGCCTGGTCTTTTTGTTAATTGAAATCGGCTACAGTGTTCTCTGTACAATCGCTACTGGTCATTACTATATTCAACTTTTGACTATGAGTTATGTGCCCTTCGGTAGCCCAGAAGACCTGAATCTTTGGGGCTAAGCCCATTTAACTCACCCAGCAATTGCCTTACTTCTAAGTGCAAGACAATCTCAATGTCTTTATCTACGTGTAGAAAAACCAGACCATTTGTACATAAAAAACACAAGGTACTTGATACAGTCTGCTGTAAAAAGTACAACTGACCACAATCCCAACATGAATAAGGTGCCAAAAGATGCGGAATTGAGCCAGGTATCGGCAGCTGTTGACAAATTGCAAATTTCCCTGGTTTCCATGGAGTAAGAGCCGTTGCTGTGCACGTGATTATGACATAAAATGATCATTCAATTGTCACTACAGGCAAAAGTGTTGGGTCGGAGAGCAACGCGGTTTGCACCATTCGATTTCTCGTCACAAAATACGTCGGATTAGCCGCTTACCAGCAGCACTGGAACAATTTTTCCACTTCTGCATTTTTGCCTGGTCTTTTTCTTAATTGAAATCGGCTACACTGTACTATGTACCATCGCGACTGGTCATTACTATATTCAACTTTTGACTATATGTTATGTGCCCTTCGGTAGCCAGAAGACGTCAAATTATTGGGCTAAGCCCATTTAACTCACCCAGCAATTGCCTTACTTCTAAGTCCAAGACAATCTCAATGTCTTTATCTACGTGTAGAAAAACCACACCATTTGTACATGAAAAACACAAGGTACTTGATACAGTCTGCTGTAAAAAGTACAACTGAACACTGACCCACTTCAGTAAGGTGCCAACAGATGCGAATTGAGCCAGGCATCGGCAGCTGTTGAAAAATTGCAAATTTCCCTGGTTTCCATGGAGTAAGAGCCGTTGCTACGCACGTGATTATGACATAAATGATCATTCAATTGTCGCTA